>NC_045963.1:69153731-69216031 GCF_010909765.2 Amblyraja radiata
CTAAGGAGGCTACAATAATATGTATGACTCCAGGTGTGGTCTCACCAAGGCCCCGATATAAATACATCTTTAGTCCTGTGATCAAACCCTCTTGTAATGACGGAAAACAAGTCATTAGCCCTTCCATTTGATAGAATCAGTCCCACCTCATGGTTCCCCTTGCTCATTCCTCCATAACTGTGGAATTGCTCTTTGCTGTCAACTATTTATCCAATAGTAAAAAGATTTATTATTGAACCCCTTTTACAAACGATGCATTCAAGATCATAACAGTTCCCTGTACGAAATACTAAAATAAATTTCAGAAGACAATGGAGAAAATACAAAAAGTAATTTGATTTTTAAATGGAAAAGTTAAATGGTGATTTGTTTTGTCAAACTTAATCAAACATTGCCAATTTGAGTGCTAAAATTATTCACCATGGAAGAAATATATTCATAGACTTATGGTTTGGGTGAAATAATTACAAATAATTACTGATCAAATCTCTCATTACTTTAGTTCAGAAATACAGCTTTGGCCCACCGAGTCCATGCCGACCAGCGATCCCCATACACTAGCACTATCCTACACACTAGGAACAATTTCCAATCTATCAAAGCCAATTAACCTACGAGCCTGTAAGTTTTTGGGATGTGGGAGGTAACTGGAGCACCCGGGGAAAACCCACGCATTGACGGAGAAAATGTACAAACTCCGTAAATTTGAGCGCGTAATCCCAGGAAATAGAAGCACGAATATAGCAGCACGCCCATTCCTTCTCTCCAGAGATGCTGCCTGTCTCCGGCATTTTGTGGCTACCGCATGTAAATTAAAGTTCGGTAGTAATTAAACGAGCATGTTATTCTAAAAACGCATAAATCGAACACATGTAAAATGTGAGGTGCCTGCACTTATGTGACTGGCTATTTTTATTGTTTAATTGTCTCTGTTTTTCTCATCGATGGTGACTTGTCAAGCAGTTTGCAGAGGGATATGGAGTATAACTCTGAGAAAGAACAAGCTGCCAAATACTGGCTGAGGGATTCTGGCTACGAAAGCTTCATCTGCAACCTCAGCATATTTGATCGCCTTCTGCACACCTATCCAGTCTGGCTACAACTCGGCTTGAGTGATGAAATCGCCCTTCGTATTCTGCAGCCAGAAGACCCTGGGGTAAGTTCGTGACCACATTCTTTTCAAAGGATGGCTGACGTACCTGTAGATATGCGACGGGCTTCTGATTTCTCTTTCAAAGAATACACTTCTGGAAAGTCTCATTTAGTTTAGAGAAACAGCATGGAAACAGGCCTTTTGGCCCACTAAATCCATGTCGGCCACCAATCACGCATTCACACCAGTTCTTTGTTATCCCACTTTCTCATCCTACACACGAGGCAGTTTTCACAATTAGCCTTCAGTAAATATTGTATCTGTCTAACCTCCATATTTTATTATAGCATTTATATTTAGACAATTTATTACCTTCAGAGAAATGTAATCAGCCCTGATAAGGCCGCTCCAACTTCTAATGGACCATGATCAAGTCTCCCAGCCTAGGCCCTTTCATTATCATCGTCAAGTCAAGTCAAGTCAAGTCAAGTCAAGTGAGTTTATTGTTATGTGTGCCAGATAGGACAATGAAATTCTTGCATTGCTGCAGCACAACAGAATATTGTAATTATAAATACAGATCAGTGTATCCATATATCATAGAATATATACGCACACTTCAATAAACAGATAAAGTGCAATAGGCTGTTATAGTTCAGAGTTTGTTTGAAGTTGTGTTTAATAGCCTGATGGCTGTGGGGAAGCAGCTCTTCCTGAACCTGGATGTTGCAGATTTCAGGCTCCTGTACCTTCTACCTGATGGCAGCGGAGAGATGAGTGTGTAGTCAGGATGGTGTGGGTCCTTGATGATGCTGGCAGCCTTTTTGAGGCAGCGACTGCGATAGATCCCCTCGATGGTAGGGAGGTCAGAGCCGATGATGGACTGGGCAGTGTTTACAACTTTTTGCAGCCTTTTCTGCTCCTGGACGCTCAGGTTGCCGAACCAAGCCACGATGCAACCGGTCAGCATGCTCTCTACTGTGCACCTGTAGAAGTTCGAGAGAGTCCTCCTTGACATACCGACTCTCCGTAATCTTCTCAGGAAGTAGAGGCGCTGATGTGCTTTCTTTATGATTTCATCAGTGTTCTGGAACAAGGAGAGATCTTTGGAAATGTGCACGCCCAGGAATTTGAAGTTCTTGATCCTTTCCACCATCGACCCGTTGATATAAACGGGACAGTGGGTCCCCACCCCTTCCGAAGTCCACAATCGGTTATACTTTATTCTTCCAATACATCTGCTCAAAAAAAAAGTGTTAATATTACCGTGTTTTTCAAATACATTTTCTTTATTTTTCAATTTCTAAAAAACTTCAAGGTTTCTTTCACCATCAAAAGAAAATGTAAAATGCCAACCCAAAAATGAGCCGAAGAAGCTCTTCCAGTTCAAACTGAATAGCCGCAGTGTGTGGTTGGAAGCAAAAACAAACCATGTTGCTGTGTAAAGCAAGCAAATCCTCGACAAATAGTTCAACATAACTCTCTCTGCTGCCCACCACTTCCCTCTAGATATATATCAAATACATGTCCAGAATATCTACATAATCTTGCATGCAACATTGAGGAAGGGAAGATCAAACAACTTGTTTAAAAACAAACAGAGCCAGACGACTGTGTAAATTATCGTAAATTAAGATAACTGCGATGTGAACTATCTAAATTAAGATGGATAGTTTTGTTAGTATTAAAGGGCAATGTTGTCGGCAGCAGTTCAAAGGCAAGTCCTGCTAGGATGAACTGATCCAGATGCAGGAGGCTGAATAACATGTCTACATTTTCATCAAATTCCTTGTGTTAAAAAAAAAAGAAAATGATTGTGCTTTAAGCAACAGAGCAGCATATAGTTGGAACTCTCAATGCTCTGTAGTGCCTCACGGGAGCATAACTGGATGTTATTATGATTGCCATGGCAGCAAAGGAGGGAATAAGGAGCGTTAACCAGGTCTGGTCAAACAAGGAAGAGGGCCTTTGGAGTGGACATTCTCCAATACGGAGGGCTATGGGCCTGAATTAAAGGACGTTCTTTTGGGAAGGAGATGAGGAGAAATTTCTTTAATCAGAGGGTGGTGAATCTGTGGAATCCTTTGCCACTGAAGGCTGTGGAGGCCATGTCAGTGGATATTTTTAAGGCAGAGATAGGTAAATTCTTAATTAGTACTGGTGTCAGAGGTTATGGGGAGAAGGCAGGAAAATGGGGTTTGGAGGGAGAGATAGATCAGCCATGATTGAATGGTGGAGTAGACTTGATGGGCCGAATGGCCTAATTCTACTCCTATTCCTTATGACCTTAAACACAGGCAGGTGGGACTATTGTAGATGGGGTGTTTTGGTCGGCATGGGAAGTTGGGCTGAAGGGCCTATTTCCATGCTGTATAATTCTATAACTCTACAAGGTCAAGAAAGCTGAAGCAATAACCACCATGAATCAGAAGAAAGGCAAGGGATACACAAATGAGTAGAGTTAAAGGCATCGAGAGTTTGGGTGTGGGCCGAATGAAACTGTAGTGATAGGAAGAATCAAGAACGTTAAAGTATTTAAATATGTGGAAACTAGGAACTGCAGGTGCTGGTTTACCACAAAAAAAAGTCAAAGTGCTGGAGTAACTCAGTGGATCAGGCAGCATCTCTGGAGAACATGGATCGGTGACATTTTGTGTCAGTACCTGAAACGTGTGGCTTTTTTAAAAAAAAAGCATTTAAATATGCGGATGAAAAATTTAAATTTAATAGTTTAAGGTCAGGAATGATAAGTGAACTAAAATGGCAAATACATCTTTTTCCATCAGAAGATGTAACTTTAATTGATCTTTCGTGGTCTTGCCACTTTTCGTTGCTTGGAGTTTACACCAAAGATCCTATAGCGAAGCAAGTTAGACCACTCCTTCTAAACGCAATGGGCTGACGTGTAGTACGCAACGGAGCGGAACGTGGGCATTTTTTTCATCCATTTCAGTAACCCTACCCGACCCGACTCACAGTGTAATCAACGTTGCGAGGGAACAGTTTGTGTCAATAAATTATAATTCTGAAAAGGAGAAGATTTTTTCCAAATAACTTTTATTTTTACGAGGATGTTTCCGTAACCAGCTTCCGTCTCCGCGCTAGTATTCTATGGGATCTTTGGTGCAGAGACGGAAGCCGGTTACGGAAATGGGGCCGAAAATTACCCATGAATCTGCCCATGACCGTACTACGTCTTTTTCGTTGAGTGATCTATCTTGCTTGCTATAGGATCTTTGGTTTACACCGACTCAATATGCAAGAAGTTCCCTGTCCCAGGTTTTGGCTAGTTAGCGCTGAGTTAATGTCTGCTTCTCACATCACACGTCACACGTCACACACAACAAGCCGCCAGTTAGTCGTCATGCAATTTGTCAAGTGTGACTTGTGCTGTGAATGCAGTAACAGGAGAATACACACGGTGAAGTGGAATACTCGCAACCAAAATTACCCTCTGTGTTCATCAATGGAATGATAGAATTTTAAATATGTGAAGCCCATCGAAGGCTTATGTCGAAGAAAGACACAAAATGCTGGAGTATCTCAGCGGGTCAGGCAGCATCTCTGGAGAAAAGGAAAAGGTGACGTTTTGGGTTGAGACCCTTCTTCAGACCTGAAATGTCACCTATTCCTTTTTTCCTGAGATGCTGCCTGACCCTCTGAGTTACTTCAGCGTTTCTGTGTCTGTCTTCGGTTTAAACCAGCATCTGCAGTTACTCCCTGCGCATTAAGGCTTATGTCGGTTCTCCAGGAGAGTTATCCATTTATCACCATTTCCCTGCCCTCGTCCCATATTATTCGTTATTCTTATATTTTAAAAGTGATTACTGTTTTGGATAGTATGCTGCATATCCCTCTAACCAAGGGATATGGGGAGAAGGCAGGCACGGGTTATTGATTGGGGACGATCAGCCATGATCACAATGAATGGATGATGGCTCGAAGGGCCGAATAGCCTCCTGCTTCACCTATTTTCTATGTTTCTATGTTTCTGACCCCTGTGTAAAAGTACTTCTACTCATTTAATTTGGTATTGTTTTAAGATTCTGCCGCCTTGTTACAAAGCCTGAGTATCATCAGTGGAGGTAGACAAAAATGCTGGAGAAACTCAGCGGGTGAGGCAGCATCTATGGAGCGATGGAAATAGGCAACGTTTTGGGCCAAAAAACCTTCATCAGTGGACATGTTCACACTCTAACTCAAAAATAGCCACTCATTACTTTTTTAATGCATCAAACAAACTACTCTTCGTGTTATTTTGTCTGGTTTAGTTTGGAGATACAGTGCTGAAACAGGCCCTTCGGCCCACCGAGTCCACGCCGACAGGCGATCACCCACACATTACCACAATCCTACACACACTAGCGACAATTTACAATTTTACCAAGCCAATTAGCCGACAAACCTGTATGTCTTTGGAGTGTGGGAGGAGACTGGAGCTCCTGGAGAAAACCGAAGCAGGCCACGGGGAGAACGTACAAACTCCACACAGACAGCACCCGTGGTCAGGATGGAATTCGGGTCTCTGACGCTGTGAGGCAGCAACTCTACCGCTGCGACGCTGTACCGCCCTGTCACAATGCAGAAAATAAGGAGCCGTTCCAACTACCGTATCCACTATCACCCCACATCAAGGTGACTATGTCTCTGAGCCTATCAGAGCTTCGGCTACACAAGGTAATACAGATGCTGGAACCTTGAGCAAGAACGCAAAGTGCTGGAGGAACTCAGCGGGTCAGCCAACATCAGTGGAGGGAATGGACAGGCAACGTTTCGGGTCGGGACCTTTCTTCAGACTCCAGACTCAAACACAGAGCCTTTGGTTGTTTTGCATCTTATATATATCGTTAAATAAGTTCATAAGTGATAGGTGCAGAATTAAGATATTTGGCCCATCAAGTCTACGCCGCCATTCAATCATGGCTGATCTATCTTTCCCTCTCGACCTCATTCTGCCTTCTCCCCATAACCTCTGACACCCGTATTAATCAAGAATCTGTCAAACTCCACCCATTGACTTGGCCTCCACAGCCGTCTGTGGCAATGAATTCCCCAGATTTCACCACCCTCTGACTAAAGAAATTCTTCTCATTTTCATTCTTTTTATATTCTTTTTAGATTTCACCAGTGACGGCCAATTTTTTACCCCCTTGACAATTACCCGAAGCACAAACTGTACTCTTCACAGCTCATTTAAATATAATTATGATCGTACAGCCTCTAAAACGAGTGAGAGTTAGGGTAATGATCAGATCAAAAACCAAAAAAAACAACTGATTCTAGCAAATGCCCTAATATATATGTTTGCAAATATCCACGATCTGAGAAAGACACAAGGAAATGCAGGTACAGGTTTACAAAAAAAGACCACAGTGCTGGAGTACCTCAGGGGGTTAGCGATGCTGCCTGACCTGCTGAGTTACTCCAACAGTTTGTGTCTCCCATCACCTGATGCTCTGTTTTCTGTCCCTGCTCTCTCAAGGCTTTCAACACCATGCAACTTAAGTCCATAAGATATAGGAGCAGGATTAGGCCATTCGGCCCATCAAATCTACTCCGCCATTCAATCACGGCTGATCTATCTTTCCCTCTCAGCCCCATTCTCCTGCCATCTCCCCGTAACCCCATGACACCTGTTTCCGCGCTGTATCTCTAAACTAAACTAAACTTGGCTTGGCCTCCACAGCCGTCTGTCTCAATGAATTCCACAGATTCACCGCCCTCTGATTAAAGAAATTCATCATCATCTTTCTGAAGGTACGTCCTTTTATTCTGAGGCCATGGTCTCTGGTCCTAGACTCTCCCACCAGTGGACACATCATCTCCACATCTATTCTATCCAGTCCTTTCAGCTTAATTATATCAATGGGCTCTCCTGTCCCTCAACCCACCTGGTTCCCTTTGAAATCCATGAAAACAGCATCTGCATGTTTTCATGAAGCCTGATCAAAAGGCTTCTTTTGAGGAAAGACCCTCAACTTGAGTTGCCTTTTACATATCTCCTGTATTTGTTCTTAACCCATGTCCATTAATATGCTGAGGCTTCGCAGCTCCCATTGTTAAGACGAAAATGAAAAGAAAACCCTGCAGATGCTGGAAATCTGAAATAAAAACAGAAAATGCTCTAAATACTCGACAGGTCGGGGGGGGAAGAGAAACAATATTTCAAGCGAAAGAACCTTCATCAGAACTGGGACGAGGGCAAAAGAACTGTGCTAAGCTTCTGCGTGGGGGTGGGGGGCAAGAGAAGGAGGATATCTCGCGGAGGGTAAAACCAGGGTGACCATGGGGATAAGTTTATCGGGTTATTGAGTGAATGGGAGCAGTTAGAGAAGAAGGACAAAAGAGTGCATGGGTTTTGAAATGGAACCTGTCAATGGGCGGCACGGTGGTGCAGCAGTAGAGTTGCTGCCTAATGCCCCTGTCCCACTTAGGAAACCTGAACGGAAACCTCTGGAGATTTTGCGCCCCACCCAAGATTTCCGTGCGGTTCCCGGAGGTTTTTGTCAGTCTCCCTACCTGCTTCCACTACCTGCAACCTCCGGCAACCACCTGCAACCTCCGGGAACCGCACGGAAACCTTGGGTGTGGCGCAAAGTCTCCAGAGGTTTCCATTCAGGTTTCCTAAGTGGGACAGGGGCATTACAGCACCGGTGACCTGGGTTCGATCCCGACTACGGGAGCTGTCTGTACGGTGTTTATACGTTCTCCCTGTGACCGTGTGGGTTTTCTCTGGGTGCTCCGGTTCCCTCCCGCATTCCAAAGACGTACAGGTTTGTCGGCTAATCTGCTTCTGCAAACTGTAAATTGTCCCTAGAGTGTGGGATAGAAAAAGTAGAGTACGGGTGAACATGGACTCGATAGGCCGAGGGGCATGTTCCCACACTGTATCTCTAAATTAAACAAAGGGAGACACAAAATGCTGGAGTAACTCAGAGGGACAGGCAGCATCTCTGGAGAGAGGGAATGGGTGAGCTTGCGGATCGAGACCCTTTGAAGAAGTGCCTGTCCCGCTGAGTTATTCCAGCATTTTGTGTCTATCTTCGGTGCGTACCAGCATCTGCAGTTCCTTCCTGCACAAAGGGAAAAATGAACTTGACCCGAAGTTGTGGAATTGATGACCAAGTTTAGACAGCGGCACAGTGTCCACAGACAGACGATGAGCTGCTGTTCCTCAAACCTGCAGTGAGCCTCACTGCAACAGATAGTTGAGCCATCGTTCAGGTGAGTCGTCAGAAGTGAGCTGGTTTGTCTTTTTCGTTCTGCGTTGAAGTTAGCAACCAGTTCGACCACTTCTGACATCACAGTATTTGTTTATTCCAACAGATCTTTCTGGTCCGAAAATCATGCAGGACTCAGAAGAAAATCATATCCATGCGATTACCCGAGTCAGGACCACGCTTTATCCAGGACTTTCCAATCAAGGAAAGCCAGTATAGTAAGTATACCATTTGATTCTATCTTTGAAGGAACAGAAGTTAACACTATAAAGTAAGGAAGGTGATACAAGGTGCTCTTGCTGAAGAGATGGCAATGTTTAGTCCCATTAGATTGGCTTTGCATCCAAAATTGTGACTGGTGCAAATGTTAAGACTTGCACGGAGGGTTTGTTTGTGACATTTGGCCATTGTTTGCAAGCGTTATTAAAACGCACCTTGCCAGGCCATCTGATTCAATATGGCCAAGCCCGGAGCCAAAGGGTTAACTCCGTTGTCTTCCAAGGCAAGAGCATGACTTTGTAATTCAAAGAAATAACGCAAAGCCAAGGAAAGGAAGAAGATTGTATAATGGTTAAATAAAGACCGCAGCTGTGATGTACTACAGCATCAACCACAATGCAACACACTGCAAATTCCTTCAACCCACAAAGGTTTCATTGTTATGAGTAAGTTTTAAACTTTTTGCAGACTTTAAAGTTATTAAAAGATAACAAGTGAAACTAAACGCAAAGCTCATTCAGTACAATGACTCCCACGCCCCGCTCGCTGCTGGCTTTACGGGGATGTGGCTCCAGTCCGTGCAGAGAAACAACAAAACTGTCTGCTTCTGGGAACAAAACACAAGGAACAGCATGGGAAGACACAACATACTGGAGTAACTCAGCTGCTCAGGCAGCATCCCTGAAGAACATGGATAGGTGGCGTTGCAGGTTGAGACCCTCAGACGCGTCCCAACCCAAAGTGTCACCTGTTCTCCAGGGTCACTGCCTGACTAGCTGAGTTACTCCAGCATTGTGTGTCTTTGCTTGGCAAACCAGCATCTGCAGTTCCTTGCTTCCACAACAACAAAGGTCATAGGCTGACATTTATTGTCCACCCTCCCCTGTTTGGGTGTCGGTCCCTCTCGCTTCCTCCGACTGATTCACCAGAGCACCTGGAACGTCCAAGTGAGTTTTGTTAGCCATCATTAAACTTGCCACGGGTCAAGTTGGAATGAATGGGAGTTCTTCAGATAGAAGGCGGCTAACAAACGGGCCAGCCTGCGTTCAGTTTCTCCCAAGGTACAGCTCCTGGAGGCCCCACTGCACGTACTATTGGTTTTCACCCAACCTGGGATGGTTGGCAACTGTGCATCCACTGTGTTCATGGTATTCCTTGCTCAGGTCAGCAGCATGCTCATGTTTAGTTTAGTTTAGAAATACAGCTTGGAAACAGGCCCTTTGGCCCTCCAAATCCGTGCTGACCAGCGATCCCCGCACACTAACGCTATCCTATGTACACTCGGGACAAATTAGAACTATACCGAGCCAATTATCCTACAAACCTGTACATCTTTGGAGTAGACAATAGACAATTAATTGTTTGTGGGAAGAAACCGGAAATTCCCGAGAAAACCCACGCGGTCACGGGGAGAACGTACAAAGTCCGTACAGACTGCAACTGTGGTCAGGATTGAGCCCGGGTCTCTGGCTCAGCAACTCTACCGCTGCGCCACCGCGCCACCGCGCCGCCCTATGTAACCTTGAAGAAAAAAACAAACAGTGAGATAAAATTAGCAGCGATTTTGCGAATACATTAACCAGCTGTTAGCAAATGACTTTATGATTTACCAAGTGGATGGCTCCACTGCTGATGTACTGGAAATGACAGAGCTGCAGGAAATTGCCCTGGACTTTCAACCCGACTGCTCAATCGGGCCTTAATGAATATAACAGTCTCCTCATTCTACCTGGGTGTAATCTAAATATCCCTTGGTTCTGTCCAGGAAGAAAGACATTTCAATAAACCCTTGAGGATGTTACCACAAGTATGGAACAAGTAGATTTTAGCATGTGAAAGCGGGTTGCTACAGCTGTTTTAGCTTAAGACAAACCAGTAATGTCTGCTCTATATGTCTCAAAACAGACATACTGGTCGTGATACATTAATTTCCTGCCTATCTTAAAAAGAATACCCAATGCTGTCTGATATTTTTCTCATCTGTGCATGCTATCTAAGCGGTCTGGTTATATATATATTTTTTCCCCTCTTTCTTGCTCCACAGCCTTCTCCCTGGAAGGATCCTGCCTGAGTTTTGCAGACTTGTTTCGGCTCATTGCTTTCTACTGTATTAGCAGGTAAGAGGAGCCAGACTCCAACATAAAGCTACTGTTAAAGTTGAGACCGAAAATTGACACAAAAAGCTGGAGTAACTCTGTGGGTCAGGCAGCATCTCTGGAGAAAAGGAATAGGTGATGTTTCACGTCGAGACCCGTCTTCAGAGAGTCTGCAGAAGAGTCTCGACCCGCAACGTCACCGATTCCTTTGTGTCTATCTTCAGTTTAGCATCTGCAGTTCCTTCCTACACACTGATAAAATTGAGACATTGCATGTATGTTCTGTTGTATATCTGATCCTTCTTCTGTACAGCCACCACTGGACTTTGCTGGTACGTTGGGGTCGACAGGATAACATTAATTAGATAATTGAGCGATGAAGCATAAAGCTCCTTCCAAAGTATCCTAAAACTAAAACAGGCGGCCACAGTCTTAGAATAAAGGGGCGACTGAGGTGAGAAAAAACATTCACCCTGAGAGCTGTAAATTCGTGGAATTCCCTGCCACAGAGGGCAGAGGAGGGCAAATCACTGGATGGATTTAAGAGAGAGTTAGATCTCTAGGGACTAGTGGAATCAAGGGATATGGGGAGAAGGCAGGCACGGGTTATTGATTGGGGACGATCAGCCATGATCACAATGAATGGTGGTGCTGGCTCAAAGGGCCGAATGGCCTCCTCCTGCACCTATTTTCTATGTTTCTACATTTCTAAACGCAAAGGGACACAAAATGCTAGATAACGCAGCGGGTCAGGCAGCTTCTCTGGAGAACATGGATAGGTGATGTTTTGGGTTGGGTCCCTTCAGACTGACTGTAGGTTGGGGGGGAGAAAACTGGAAGAGAGGAGAGGGGGGTCAAAGGGTGGCAGGCACGGGCACAGGCAAGCGGGGGGGTTGATAAAAAGATGGTTGGAACAAAGACCAGAGATAAAAACAGAAGGCATGAGGTTAACCTATGATAAGTGTTTGTCAGCACTGGGCCTGTACTCACTGGAGTTTAGAAGAAGGAGGGGAGGAACCTCATTGAAACATACTGAATAGTGAAAGGCTTGGATAGAGTGGATGTGGAGAGGATATTTCCACTAGTAGGAGAGTCTAGAACTAGAGGTTATGGCCTAAAAATTAATGGACGTTCTTTTAGGAAGGAGATTAGGAGACATTTATTTAGTCAGAGGATGGTGAATCTGTGGAATTCTTTGCCACAGAGGGCTGTCGAGGCAGTCAGTGGATATTTTTAAGGCAGAGATAGATAGATTCTTGATTAGTATAGGTGCTAGTATAGGTTATGGGGAGAAGGCAGGAGAATAGGGTTCGGAGGGAGAGATAGATCAGCCATGATTGAACGGCGGAGTAGACAATGGGCCAAATGGCCTAATTCTACTATTCCCTATGACCTTATGAGATAGGATTGAAGGGTTACATATTATGATGTCAGTGGAACAATTTAGGGGGGTGGGGGGAGGAGAGAAATAGGTGGGAGTCAAGTTGGGGCCCGAGTAAGGGTGGTTGTTAGATGTTACGTCAAATTGAAGACTGAAGATGGTCCAAAGAATGCAGAGCATACAATTGATGGTGGTGCCTGTGAGTAGGTAAACCCTAATGTGCTCAGCCCGGTGTGAGTGTAAACCGGATAAGCTGTAAGATGGGCCAAGAACTCGCAGTTGAGATGGGTGGATGGGCAGGGTGGACAAAAAGGAAGTAAATAGTTTTCATGCAATGTCCTGTATTTCAATGAGAAATTTGTTGTCCTGTGCAATATCAATATAGAATACACTGGTTTGGGAACTGCTCTGCCCAGGACAAGAAGGCTCTGCAGAGAGTAGTGCGTTCGGCCGCTCCCTATGGGAACTACACTTGCCCCCCTGCAGGAACTATACATCAGAAGGTGCAGATCCAGAGCCAGAAACATTATGGGGGACCCCTTCCACCCCAGCAACGGACTGTTCCAGCTGCTACGGTTAGGCAAACGCCTCCGTTGCCATGCTGTGAAAACAGAGAGGATGAGAAGGAGTTTCTTCCCAGTGACCATTAGGACTGTAAACTCCCATCTCACCAGGGACTAACTTACTGTACCAATTCACTGCTGTGTGGTGTCTTTTTTAAATTGCTGTTTTTTCTTTTTTCCCCCACAAATATGTCATTACTGATTCTGTTCCATTCTATTTTGTAATTTTTTGCACAGCCCGCGAGCATTGCCACTTTTCATTTCACTGCACATCTCGTATGCGTATGTGACGAATAAACTTGACTTGACTGTTTTCCTGCAAAATGTTACAAATGTCGGCGACGACCTATCAAGAGAGAACATGGTGAATCCAAAGCCAAAATGACTCTGAGATAGTTCTGAAGATAGTTCTGAAGAAGTGTCTCAACCTGAAACGTCACCTATTCTTCCCCAAACGTCTATTTTCCAGAGTAGGTGAATTGAGGACCAGAGGACATAGGTTTAAAGTGAAGGGAAAATGATTCAATAGGAATCTGAGGGGTAACTTTTTCACACAAAGGGTGGTGGGTGTACTGAACAAGCTGCCAGAGGAGGTAGATGAGTCAGGGACTATCCCAACATTTAAGAAGCAGTTAGACAGGTTACATGGATAGGACAGGTTTGGAGGGATATGGCCCAAATGCTGGCAGGTGGGACTAGTGTAGATGGGGCATGTTGGCCGATGTGGGCAAGTTGGGCCGAAGGGCCTGTTTCCTCACTGCATCATTCTATGACTCTAGGACCCTGTTTAGAACATAGAACATTACAGCACAAGAACAGGCCCTTAGGCCCTCAAGGTCTGTGCCGAACATGATGTTGAGATCGGGCGGCATAGTGGTGCAGCGGTAGAGCTACTGCCTTACAATGCTGGAGACCCCGGTTCGATCCTAGCTCTGGGTGCTTATCTGTACGGAGTTTGTACGTTCTCCCCGTGACTCGCGTGTCTTTTCTCAGAAATCTTCGGTTTCCTCCCATACTCCAAAGGGGTACAGGTTTGTAGGCTAATCTGCTTGGTATTATAATGTAAATTGTCCCTAGTGTGTGTAGGGTAACGTTAGTGTGCGGGGATCGCTGGTTGGTGCCGACTCGGTGGGCGGAAGGGCCTGTTTCCGCACTGTATCTCTAAACTAAAACCTTTCTGCGGAGATGCTGCCTGACCCGCTGAGTTACTCCAGTATTTTGTGTCTATCTTCAGTGTAAACCAGCATCTGCAGTTTCTTCACACACAGACTCTGAGACAGCAATCCCTCCAAAGTCACCCTTCAAGGGTTTCGGCCCCGAAACGTTGCCTATTTCCTTCGCTCCATAGATGCTGCTGCACCCGCTGAGTTTCTCCAGCATTTTTTGTCTACTTTCGATTTTTCCAACATCTGCAGTTCCTTCTTAGACAGGTCGGTCTTGCTTACTGAGCTTAACCTTGCCCCAGAGCCTCCTTCCACGTGAGCTTGGTAACCCACTGAGTCAGGCAGCATCTGTGGAGAGAATAGACTGATGACATTTCGGGTCGGGACCCGTTAGTACGAAGAAGGTAGAGACCTGCACTATGGTGTATCTGCAGTTCCTTGTGACTACCTCACGTACTGAATATTTGCAAACATATAAAGCAGGGTACTCGCGAGGGTCAGTATTGGGTTTCTGTTTTCAATCTGGTCATTAAATTAACTCTCGGTTTAGAGGCTAGATGATCATAATTTGCAGAAAGGAGGAGGATGAGCTGTGCTCAGCAAGTGCTTTGGGTAATTGTCAAATTGGCAGTCACTGGTGAAATCTAAAGCATATAGTGTAGATTCTATGCAATTATAATTTGCAGAAATGAGTGGGCAGAAATACGAAGGGTGCAGTAAGCGCCTCAGGTAAATATCAACGGCCTGATAAATTGGCCGTCATTGGTGAAATCTAATGCATCTTAAATGCAATATGAAAAAATATATGTAATAAGAGGCAAAACAGCCAAAAGCTTTAAGTGTTGAATGTGAAGAAGGGTCCCGACCAGAAACATCTTCTGTCCATTCTTGCTACAGATGCTGCCTGACCCGCTGAGTTCCTCCAGTACTTTGTGTTTTCCTCGTGCTTCCAGCCCCTGCTGTTCCTTGTTTCTCCACCCTGGTAACCCCCCCCCCCCCGTAATCCTTTGCGACAAAGGTCAAGCAAGCTGCCTCCTGAAGCCCGTCCTTTGCTTTTGAAATAAACTTCGATAACATGACCATTCATTTTATGGCCTGTTTATGTGTGAAAGGAACGGAGGGAGGTTGGTAATTGCGAAAGTGTTTTTATTTCCACTGTGCACCTGGTGTGCAATGATGCCCCGTGGCAATGGTAATTATGCTGGTCGGGACCCAGGCAAAATACATCTCGACATCCCTTCACAAAAGCTCCTTGTGTCCAGGACAAGGCTGCTATTAGTTCAGATTATATAATTTTTAAAAGAACAGTTTTTGGAAGCACACAGTGGTTCTGTTACCTTTGAAATATTAGATCAACATTTCAGGTGGCAAACCTTCAGCAGATGTTGGAAACCTCTCTGTTGCAAAGTCTGCTTAGCTTCAGTAACTAAAAAGCTTCAATGTAATAGTATTTAATGTAACCCGGTTTCGATTCTGACTATGGGCGCCGTCAGTAGAGTTTGTACGTTCTCCCTGTGACTGCTTGGGTTTTCTCCAGGTGCTCCAGTTTCCTCCCATACGCAAAAGATGTACAGGTTTTGAGTATACCACTACGGCTGTGGTAAAGAACATTGTGAATTGTCCCTAGTGTGTCGGATAGTGCCAGTGTACTGGGTGGTCGTTGGTCAGCATGGACTCAGTGGGCCGAAGGGCATGTTTCCACGCTGTATCTCTAAAGTCTAAAGAATCCTTTCTGCATCCTTTCCATTATATCTTGAAAATTCTCTAGGTGCTTTGGTTTCTTCCCACATTCCAAAGAAGTACAGTTTTTTTAAGTTAAAGAGAGACACAAAATGCTGGAGTAACTCAGCAGGACAGGCAGCATCTCTGGAGAGAAGGGTTGATTCGAAACGTCACCCATTCCTTCTCTCCAGAGATGCTGTCTGTCCCGCTGAGTTACTCCAGCAGTTTGTGTCTATCTTTGGTTTAAACCACCATCTGCAGGTGAAGAGTCTGACGAAGGGTCTCGACCGAAACGTCGCCAATTCCTTCTCTCCATAGATGCTGCCTCACCTGCTGAGTTTCTCCAGCATTTTGTGTCTATCTGCAGTTCCTTCATACACACACAGGTTTTTAGGTTAATTGGCTTTGACAAAATAAATTTAGATTAGTAAGGGTGTCAGGGGTTATGGGGCGAAGGCAGGAGAATGCGGTTGAGAGGGAGAGATAGATCAGCCATGATTGAATGACGGAGTAGACTTGATGGGCCGAATGGCCTTATTCTGCTCCTAGAACTTATGAGCATAAGAAAACTTTAAAATGGTGTCCTTTAGTGTAAACCAGCATCTGCAGTTCCTTTTTTATTTCTACTGGGGGATGTTAATCATTGTGCAACTGGCCAGGATAAGGCCCTAATTAATAAAGATTGGAGTTCCTGGACAGGCCATTGGTAGTGCTTCCAATCCCTTCACATTTGACCGGTTCTTTAAGGACTTATGCAGCAGTTAGATCTTATATTATTGTTTTTTTGTGAAGCAAATTTGCAGCTGTAAGGAGGGGGGGGGAAGGAATTTGTATTTGGCTCCCAATTCCGCAGTGGGAGACCGACTCGGGTCTGTTGAAGTGCATGCCTTTCGATGAAAAGGCACAACACACCCCGGCCAAAAACCTCAGCTGCACAAACAGCAACAGGAGTGCGTGCAGTGGTTTGAGGATGAGTTTGTCATTTTCGTCTTTAACCCTTCTGCTGCCCTTTTAATATCCTAGAAATAACATTGAAGCTTCGGGAAACGTGGGCATCTGATCCACTGCACTTTATGCATAGACTGCTGTCCAGCCGGCTGCGTGCAACTGCTGGTGATTAGCCGACTGCCTGAGGTGCTGCCTGACCCGTTGCAGACTCCCAGCCCCATCCGCTGCTTTATGTTATTGTGTAAAGGATTTTTGTTTGCAGTCACGGAGTCAGTCTGTCAGCACTTGCAGGGAGATGTGGACGACTTCTGACCCTGTAGCTCCGACTGTGAATTCTGCTTTGAGGATACATCAGTCAGGCTGTTACTGCTACCTCTGTAGTAAAAGAGGTTGGGGGGGGGGGGGGGGGGGGGGGGAGACCTAGGTAGTTCCTTCTCTTCTACCAAGTTTTCTTTAGCAGAGAAGTCAAAAGCAGAGACTTTAGACTTGAGAGATACATAGCGGAAACAGGCCCTTCGGCCCACTGAGTCCGTGCTGATCAGCACTCACCTCGCACACTACCACTACCCTACACGTGAGAGGCAATTTACAATTTTTACCGAAGCCAATTGACCTGCACATCTTTGGAGTGTGGGAGGAAACTGGAGCACCCGGCGAAAACCCATGCAGGTCACGGGGAGAACGTACAAACTCCGCACAGACAGCACCTGCAGTCAGGATCGAGCCCAGGTCTCTGGAGCTGTGAGGCATCAACTCTACCGCTGCGCTACAACTTGTAGAAGGATTGGAAGGGAATGGAAACACCTTTGACCTGATGAGTGATGGGGATTCTGAATTTGAAACAGAGGTGGAGGCAGTAACTCTTGCAATATGCTATAGCTTAGAAGGAGATGACGTAGAACTGGGAAGTTTGATCGGACTTGGATAGTTCGTTATTTTGACGGGCATTGATGCTATGAGTGGCATGGCCTGTCTGCCGTATGAAGAGGTTTGCCTATGGCAATTCAAAATTCTGACTATCAGTACAAAAAATATATATTTTTACATTGTATGATAAGTATTCAGACAGTACTTTGTTGAGGCACCTTTGGCAGCGATTGCAGCCTCATGTCTTCTTGGGTATGGTGCTACAAGCTTGGCACACCTGTATTTGGGTAATTTCTCGCATTCTTCTCTGCAGATCCTCTCAAGCTCTGTCAGGTTGGATGGGGAGCGTCGATGCACAACCATTTTCAGGTCCCTCCAGAGATGTTCGATCGGGTTCAAGTCCGGTCACTGGCTGGGCCACTCAAGGACATTCACAGACTTGTCACAAAGCCACTCCTGCGTTGCCTTGGCTGTGTGCTTAGGGTTGTTATCCTGTTGGAAGGTGAACCTCCGCCCCAGTCTGAGGTCCAGAACGCTCTGGAGCAGGTTTTCATCAAGGATCTCTCTGTACTCTGCTCCATTCATCTTTCCCTCGATCCTGACTAGTCTCCCAGTTCCTGCTGCTGAAGAACATCCCCACAGCATGATGCTGCCACCACCATGCTTCACCGTAGGTATGGTATTGGTCAGGTGATGAGTGGTGCCTGGTTTCCTCCAGACGTGACGCTTGGCATTCAGGCCAAAGAGTTCAATCTTGGTTTCATCAGACCAGAGAATCTTGTTTCTCATGCCTTTTGGCAAACTCCAAGAGGGCTGTCATGTGTCTTTTACTGAGGAGTGGCTTCCGTCTGGCCACTCTACCATAAATGCCTGATTGGTGGAGTGCTGCAGATATTGTTGTCCTTCTGGAAGGTTCTCCCATCTCCACAGAGGAACTCTGGAGCTCTGTCAGAGTGACCATCTCCCTGACCAAGGCCCTTCTCCCCAGATTGTTCAGTTTGGCCAGGCGGCCAGTTCTATGAAGAGTCCTGGTGGTTCCAAAGTTCTTCCATTTAAGAATGACGGAGACCACTGTGCTCTTCGGGACCTGCAATGTTGCAGAAATTGTTTTATACCCTTCCCCAGGTCTGTAACTCGACACAATCCTGTCTCGGAGGTCTACGGACAATTCCTTTGTCTTCATGGCTTGGTTTTTGCTCTGACATGTACTGTCAACTGTGGGACCTTATATAGACAGGTGTGTGCCTTTCCAAATCATGTCCAATCAATTTAATTTACCACTGGTTGACTCCAATCAAGTTGTAGAAACATCTCAAGGATAATCAATGGAAACAGGATGAACCTAAGCTCAATTTTGAGTGTCATATCGCATAATGTCTGAATACTTATGTAAATGTGATATTTCAGTTATTTCTTTTTAATTTCTTTGCAAAAGTTTCTAAACACCTGTTTTCGCTTCTTCATTCTGGGGTATTGTGTGTAGATTGATGATTTAAAAAAAAAGAATTTAATCCATTTTAGAATAAGGCTGTAACGTAACAAAATGTGGAAAAAGTGAAGGGGTATATAGATCTGGTGAAGGGCTGGTGTGAGGCAGCTTTTTCAGAACCTGTGGCCAATCCAGATGCTGAGAATAGACACACAGTACTGGAGTAACTCAGCGAGTCAGGCAGCATCTCTGGAGAAAGGGAATAGGTGACTTTTCGGGTCGAGACCTTTCTCCCAACAAATATTTGTTGTACTTAATTTTATTGTTTGTGGTTCCACAAAACAGTGCAATGCTTTCTTCAGAAGCAAAATGTTTTGTCTCCTTCCGACATTAACTTCACCCATCCACCCAAAGTGACGTACAAGAGATTGACATTCTGAGCCGTAAATTACAGCCCAGTGTAGTTGGAGTTTTTCTTGGCATGCATGCATGGTTGAAGGACCAAGGAATGTGTCAGTGTAATTATGGAAATATTATTTTACTTCATGCTGACAAAACAAGGGACTCTCCCGATTATATATACTTGGTTTCTCAAAGGGACGGAATATTTCCTGCTGAATTACGTCTTGGTGTGGCTTCAGCATTGCTTCAATGGATTCAATTATGGCTTTTGTTTTTTTGGAACATAGGGACGTGTTGCCTTTCCCTTTAAAACTGCCTTGTGGTATCACAACTGCCAAGACGGAGACAGAACTGGAAGCAATTGCATTCTTGGGTCTCGGTGAGTACACTTTAGTTCTGGGGATTTTGCATGAAGTCTGAGACGGGAGCCCAGCTCACCTTCAACCCGCAGAAGGAAGAGACTGAAGACATTTTATCTCGCACTCTCAAACTTTGTCCCTTTTGAATGTAAAAACAAATGTTGATAACCTTGCTTGTTTGTGTGTGGTAATGATGTTTTTGATGATGGAATAAGTTAATTTATAACAACAGGTTTTAAGGTGTGTCACTGGGATTATTTAATTACCTACAATGAGGCCTTAGGTGAGGTAACCAATAATTGTTCAGCGGCTAGAACTGCTGCCTCACAGTGCCAGAGGCCCGGGTTCAATCCTAACCCCGGGTGCTGTCTGTGTGGAGTCTGCAAATTCCCCCTGTGATCACGTGGGTTTCCTCCGATTTCTTCCCACATCCCAAAGACGTGCGGGCTTGCAGGTTAATTTTCCTCTCTAAATTGCCCCTGACATGTCGGGAGTGGATGCAAAAGTGGGAGATGATATAAGACTAGTGTGAGCAGGCGCTCAGCGGTCGGCATGGACTCGGCGGGCCGAAGGGCCAGTTTTGCACGCCGTACCTCTAAACCAAGGGTTCCCAACCAGGGGTAAATTTCGCCTACCCAGGGGATAAATTTATTGATTCTGAATTTGTACATATTTTTTCTCATTGACTGACTGTATTGGGTTCTGGTATACTGGTATCTGTTCATCATTAGTTATATAACCATATAACAATTATAGCACGGAAACAGGCCATCTCGGCCCTTCTAGTCCGTGCCGAACACTTATTCTCCCCTAGTCCCATCTACCTGCACTCAGACCATAACCCTCCATTCCTTTCCCGTCCATATAATTATCCAATTTATTTTTAAATGATAAAATCGAACCTGCCTCCACCACCTCCACTGGAAGCTCATTCCACACAGCTACCACTCTCTGAGTAAAGAAGTTCCCCCTCATGTTACCCCTAAACTTCTGTCCCTTAATTCTCAAGTCATGTCCTCTTGTTTGAATCTTCCCTACTCTCAGTGGGAAAGATTCAAACAAGAGGACATGACTTGAGAATTAGTTGTTCATAAATAAGTAAAATAACATTGTTATGTGCTATTAAAGTTGCCAGGGGTAAACGGGACATAAAAGGCTGCGAACCCCTGATCTAATCCCCTAATAATTGTTCATATTTTTTCCCCTTATGGAGTTAATTTCTAATCCATAATAACGTATGCTATTTGGAGACTAAAGCCCATCTGTTCTCAACTTTTCAGCATTCTTTTGTTTCAGAGTTCTGGAGTTCTTCTGTGTACAAGAGAGCAGCCAAGAGTCCCCCTGCACCTTCCACCAGTCCACTCAGCACTTGCACAGAGGCGAAGCAACAGCCTCTCTCAAACAAAGTACATTCCATACGGACTCGAACGCCTTCAGAGCTGGAATGCTGCCAGACCAATGGTGCTCTGTGCTTTATTAATCCCCTCTTTCTCGAGGTCCACAGCAAAGACATTCGCAACAGCCTGAAAAGGCAGTGTCCACGAACCGGGGAGACGGGCAGGCCCTGCTCCCTACCTCCTCGCCCACCGCCACTGCGGGCGGGCACAAACATGAACCAGACGGTCAGACACCCGGAGGCTAAAGCTGCTCCGATTCCACCGCCTCGCAGCAAGAAGCTGGCAAACAGCTCGGAGATGGAGAGAAACCTGACACCCCTGCATGATGATGATGGGACTGCAGTGAAATCGCTTGTGGCGGAGGAGGCAGTGACTGCTGCAGGCAAGGGCGAGGCACAAGCATTACACAACGTGGCTCGCTGCTACAGTAGTGAAGGATCAGCTGCGAGTCTCAGCGCTCACATGCAGGAGATCAAAGAGAGTCAGAGGCTGAGCGACATGAGCATGTCCACCACGTCCACGGAATCAGACTCGAGCACCATGGACGTGGACCGCGGCTGCCCCTACCACCGAGACACCAACAGCAGCCTGGAGTATTCCGACGGGGAGAGCGACCAAGAGGTGCCCCCTCCGCCCTGCAACCCCAAGAAGAAACGGCACAGCTCCTTCGTCTTCCCCAAAATCGTCAAGAACCACATTCAGAAAGTGAGCGGGGTGTTCAACTCCTTCATGACGCCAGAGAAACGGATGGTGAAGAAGATAGCAGAGATGGCCCGGGACAAGCAGACCTACTTTGGGTGCCTGATCCAGGACTACATCAGCTTCTTCAAGGAAAACAAGGACTGCCACGTCTCCAGCACGGACATGCTGCTCACTATCCGCCAGTTCATGACCCAGGTCAAAATCTACTTGACCCAGAGCTCGGAATTGAACCCGCCAATTGAGTCCCTCATTCCCGAGGATGAAATAGGTAAGCAGAGTGTTGCTGCTATCTGCCTGCCTATTGTAGGCTGCAGAATTCACTTGATATTTTGTTGTGATTTGGCAGCGTGCAGGAATGTGGTGTATAGAAATCCGACAGACTTTGTTCATGTCTAAAAATTACTTTGCATTTAGCAGGATCAGTGGGCATCTTACTACATAGCTCCTCTTTGTATAACTTGCAAATCCCTTCCAATGTGTTCTTTTTTTAAGGGAGGAAACTTGTTGTTCGATATCCACATAAATAATAGGAGTTACTGGTGCAGGTGGCTTTTTTAAGAGGGGACTTTATGAAAAGGTATTGTGTGCAGCCCCTAGGCTTTGGAAAATCTTTATTTTTGGTTATTAGGAGACTTATTTAGCAGCATAAATCTGCTGTTAGAAATCACATTAAAATGGATCATTTCATAGCTGTAACAAAACTGAAAATACATCATATTTTTAGAGCTGGCATAAAGTTTTGTGACTGATTCTAAATGGTTGCTTGCAGTAAAGGGTTAATTGTGCTGCGTTTTCGACATTAAATCTGATGCCTTTCTTTGGAAGCTTGTTGTAAATGTAATTAGACCAATGAGTCAATCTTAAATACAAAGTCTGAAGTCAGGAGGAACTTTCAGTACAAATATGGCTATATTATGTAAATAATACTGCGACATTTCCGAGCCCAGAATCAACAGAGTTTGATTTGAGGTTTTACTTTTCGACACGGAAAATATTTTTAGTTTATGTGTTTGGGAAATGCATGCTTTGTATCGTTAATGAAGGATTAACAACATTGAGAACAGGCTGTCAGGCAAATTTGTGCGCGCTTTTTCATTTCTGCAGCTGGTGAAAGAAAAACAACCATGGTTTGCAGGTTAGTTAATTCTTGCAGATCATTTATGTAATGAGCTAAGTGGATAGGATTCTGCAGGCAGGAACTGCAGATGCTGGTTTATACTGAAGATCCACAGAAAATGCTGGAGTAACTCAGCGGGACAGGCAGCATCTCTGGAGAGAAGGAATGGGTGACTTTTTGGGAAGAGACCCTTCTTCAGACTGATGGTTGCATGTTCTTTGTACCCTTCCATATCTCGTTTCCCTCTCCCCTCACTCTCGTTCTGAAGGAGGGTCTCGACCTGAAACATCACCCATTCCTTCTCTCCAGAGATGTTGGTTAGATTAGTTTATTGTCACATGTACCGAGGTACAGTGAAAAGCCTTTGTTGTGTGCTAACCAGTCTGCAGAAAGACAATACATGATTACAATTGATCCATTTACGGTGTATAG
Organism: Amblyraja radiata; assembly: GCF_010909765.2. NCBI lineage: Eukaryota > Metazoa > Chordata > Chondrichthyes > Rajiformes > Rajidae > Amblyraja > Amblyraja radiata. Next base: position 69,176,842 of record NC_045963.1, read on the forward strand.
ATACATGATAAGGGAATAATGTTTAGTGCAAGGTAAAGCCAGCAAAGTCCGATCAAAGATAGTCCGAGGGTCATCAAAGAGGTAGATAGTAGTTCAGCACTGCTCTCTGGTTGTGGTAGGATGGTTCAGTTGCCTGATAGCAGCTGGGAAGAAATTGTCCTGAATCTGGTGGTGTGCGTTTTCACATTTCTATACCTTTTGCCTGATGGGAGAGGGGAGAAGAGGGAATGGGCAGAGTGCGACTCATCCTTGATTATGCTGCTGGCCTTGCCGAGGCAGCGTGATGCTGCCTGTCCCGCTGAGTTACTTCAACATTTTGATTCTAAGAGGATAGGAAGTTGGTCTAGGCATTAATCTTTTGTTTAAATAAATGGCCAAAAGCAGATTAAGTCTTTCAAGTGGATGGAGAGGTGAGTCAGGCTATCGAGACATTCTCTTGCAATGACAATATACTTGTTATTGACAATGACAATAGACAGAATCACTTCTTATCTATTAAAAGTTGCCTAATCTGGAACAAAAACACAAAAGTGCTGTAAATACTCAGCTGGTCAGGCAGCATCTGTAGGGAGAAAAGGCGAGTGAACATTTCAGGTGGCTGATCTCTCATTGGAAAGTTAAAAGGTGCACAGCGTTGTATCTGATCTGGTCTGCATTTGTGGTCAAGTGAGTAAACAAAGCCCTGCATAGGTGGAGGGATGATCCAAAGAAGAGTTGTCTGTAGGGTGGTATTTCTGTTACTTCATCTGACCTATTTCTAGCAGCGCTGTTACAGTAGTTTACTTTATAGGCACGTGTACTGAGTTACAGTGGAAAACTTTTTTGTTGCGTGCTATTCCATCGGCGGAAAAAAATATACGTGATTACAATCGAGCCGTCCACAGTGTATAGATACAGGAGTAACGTTCCGTGTAAGGTAAAGTTCGTTTAAAGATAGTGCAAGGGTCTTCTATGATGTAGATGGCAGCTCAGGACTACTCTCTATTTGGTGATAGGATGTCTGTTGGTGGGGTGGCGGTGGGGAGGACAAAGCAGGCTGCTAAAAGCTAGAAGAAATACAATACAATACAATACAATACCATTTATTGTCATTTGAGCCTCAGTGAGGCTCAAACGAAATTCTGTTTCCACAGCCATACAAACAAAGACAATTCCTAGACATACACACAATTTAATTCACACAAACATCCATCACAGGGGACCCACTGTGATGGAAGGCAAAGTATTTTCTCTCCCCTGTTCTCCATGTCTCTCCTGATGTCCAAGCCCCAGGCGGGCGATGATAAGTCCCACGGCCATTTTAGGCCGTGCCGGGCGATTTACGGCCCCGCTCCCGTGTGAATAAAGTGTGTGGAACAAGGAGAAAAACTGTTTACATTTACGGTTCTTATTTATTTTAATGTTCTGCATTAGTTTAGTTTAGAGAGAACACACAGAAACAGGCCATTCGGACCACTGAGTCTGTGCCGACCAGCAATCCCCGTACACTAACACTATCCTACACACTAGGTGACAATTTACAATCTTTCCCGAAGCCAATTAACCTACAAATCTGTACGTCTTTGGAGCGTGGGAGGAAACCGGAGCACCTGGAGAAAACCCACACGGTCACTGGGAGAATGTACAAACTCCGTGGACAGGATCGAACCTGGGTCTCTGGCACCACAAGGCAGCAACTCTGCCGCTGCCATCCCTTCTTTTAATTTAAGGATAAGGTAGAACTGGTAGTATGTGTTTAGTCTGCTGTTTAAACCTTCCATCCCAGAGGTTGTGTTTATGTACACATCACTTGAATCAAAATTGTTCTTAACAGCACTGTGTGTGACAGATTTACTAAACCACAGCACTTGCAAGAATAGCTGACACACTACATTGCCATATGGTGAACAGATTTAGTCATCCTTAAAACAGGAAATAAAAGCAGTCTGCAGGAAATTTTCCTATGTTATGCTTTGCAAAATGACTCAATTTAATGAAACTTGTAAAGATCTCAGAAGCCAAGGGATAGGGAGAGCTTAAAATCTGAAATGGGATTCAAAAGTGCAGCAATCACTCTGTGTGCTTTATAGTGAAGTACTCGTCAGAACTGAGAGAATTCAGCTGGTTGTATTGCATATCTGTTGGAAGGAACTGCAGATGCAGATGAAGGTAAACACAAAATGCTGGAGTAACTCAGCGGGAACAGGCAGCATCTCTGGATACTCAGTCTGAAGAAGGGTCTCGACCCGATGCATCACTGGATGCTCAGTCTGACGAAGGTTCTCGACCCGATGCATCACCCATCCCTTCTCTCCAGAGATGCTGCTGAGTTACTCCAGCATTTTATGTCCACCTTCCACGCAGTCTGTGCTCTTTAAGTTTCACTGAGATTTTTGAAATAAATTAGTTTTGGGCAGGTTTGGAATTGCTGCTTATTTTCAGCCATTCCAAACTTGGAGAAAAGACGAATATTCTGCGACAAAAGGTAGCCTGCAAAAAAAAAAGGGAGATGAACACTAGGCACGAGATTTTAATTTCTAAAAATAATCAGCACAATGCTCTCCCCTGCCTAGGGATGATGTCACTAGGATTTGGCTGCCTTGGTGTTTTTGCAGAGAGTACAAAACTGAATTGCTCAACAACTCCAAGAACTGCCTGAGGCAGCAACAGAGCAAATATCAGTAGTTAACCCTTCCACTGCTGCTCAACTACTCTTCCCTCTAGAGTAGTCTGCACGAAACATCACGCTGCAATGCAAGTTTAGCCAGCTGTTGAACATCAATCGCTTTTGAGTTTAGTTTATTGCCACATGTGCCAAGCGAGGTAAAGTCACCCGGAGAGTTGTGAATCTGTGGAATTCTCTGCCACAGAAGGCAGTGGAGGCCAATTCACTGGATGTATGGGTATGGAGTTGGGTATTAGCACTCAGGAGTAACGGAATCGAGGGATATGGCGAAAAAGCAGGAACGGGGTACTGATTTTGGATGATCAGCCATGATCATATTGAATGGCAGTGCTGGCTCGAAGGGCCGAATGGCCTACTCCTGCACCTATTTTCTATGAAAAGCTTTTGTTGCGTTCTAACCAGTCAGCGGACAACAATGCATGATTACAATCCAGCCGTCCACCAGTGTACAGATACGTGATAAAGGGAATAACGTGAATAATATTTAGTGCAAGGTAAAGTCCGATCAAAGATAGTCCAAGGGTCTCCAATGAGGTAGAGAGTAGCTCGGGACTGCTCTCTAGTTGTTGGTAGGATGGTTCAGTTGCCTGATAACAGCTGGGAAGAAACTGTCCCTGAATCTGGAGGTGTGCGTTTCACACTTCTACACCTTTTAGTTCTTCAGCAAACGTTGATTTTCTCCCAAAGAAACATTTTTACATCAGTCTTTAACTTTGGCCAAGTTAGAGTAAGTTAGAATAATGAAAACGTACTCCTGTGGTGCCATCCTCCACCCTAATCACAAAAAGAAGCAAAGTGCTGAGCAGGCAGCATATCTGGAGTACCATGGATAGGTGAGGTTTCTGTTTGAGGGCCCTTCAGTGTGAAGAAGGGCATTGACCCCAAACGTCACCTATCCATGTTACTCCAGAGATGGTGCCTGTTCCGCTGAGTTACTCCAGCACTTTGTGTCTATCCATTTGGATGACTGATAACTCACCTGCTCAGATTCTAGTTCATGCTGTGTTTTGTTCCCTGTGTTTGCCTTGTGTCCACAGGCATGCACGGTTTCCCATTTCCTGAACACTTAAGTTGTGATATTTAGACTGCAGGAAGTAATACTTAGGAGTTGGAGTACATAATATGTCCGTCCAAGCCTGCTCTGTCATTCATTAGGGTGGTACGGTGGCGCAGCGGTACAGCTGATTCCTCACAGCGCCAGAGACCCAGGTTCAATCCTGACCTCGGGTGCTGTCTGTACGGAGTTTGCACGTTCTCTGTGTAACCGCATAGGTTTTCTCGGGTATCTCCAGTTTCCCCCCACATGCCAAAGCCGTGTAGGTTTGTTGGTTAATTAGCTTCTGTAATCGTCCCTAGTGTGTAGGATAGAACCAGTGTACAGGTGGTCGGGGTGAACTCAATGGGCCGAAGGGCCTGTTTCCACAATGTAACTAAACGAAACAAGATCTTCACTGGTTTTCTACCTCAATGCTATATTCTCGCCCTTATTCATCCTCCCCTGATTCCATTGTCGGGTAAGGACATCAGGTCATCTGCTCTCCTTGCCGCATCTGGCCTCTTTGTGACTTTTGGACCCATCAATGTGGTTGTTTCCTTAGCTTGGATAATTAGGGATAGAATATCAATGTTGGTAATTCCAGTGACTCTCCACATCTTGGCCAGGAATAAATTAGAATGGAAGTTCAGTCAACTTTCCCCATTGTTCGTCCGTTAGCTCAGTGGCAGCTTTTGTCTCTACTTCCTGCTATGATGTCCATTGTCTTGCTTTGCTAGGTTGCAGCATCCTTTCATTCAGTGGCACCATTTCTATGGAGCAGGAAGAGTGTTGTCAGTATGCATGTTCCCCTTTAACCGTGCGTAGTTATAACTTGTAATAAATACCAAATACTAAGATAGTTAAAAGTTCACAAACTCTAGGATTAGAATTAGGCCATTCGGCCCATCGAGTCCACTCCACCATTCAATCATGGCTGATCTCTGCCTCCTAATCCAATTTTTTTGCCTTCTCCCCATAACCCATTCATATGAAGAAAGACTGGATAGACTCGGCTTGTACACGCTAGAATTTAGAAGATTGAGGGGGGATCTTATAGAAACTTACAAAATTCTTAAGGGGTTGGACAGGCTAGATGCAGGAAGATTGTTCCCGATGTTGGGGAAGTCCAGAACTAGGGGTCACAGTTTAAGGATAAGAGGGAAGTCTTTTAGGACCGAGATGAGAAAATCATTTTTTACACAGCGAGTGGTGAATCTGTGGAATTCTCTGCCACAGAAGGTAGTTGAGGCCAGTTCATTGGCTATATTTAAGAGGGAGTTAGATGTGGCCCTTGTGGTTAAAGGGATCAGGGGGTATGGAGAGAAGGCAGGGATGGGATACTGAGTTGGATGATCAGCCATGATCATATTGAATGGCAGTGCAGGCTCGAAGGGCTGAATGGCCTACTCCTGCACCTATTTTCGATGTTTCTATGTTTAACCCTTGACACCTGTTCTAATCAAGAAAGGTACACAGATAAGTGTTATGTCAATGTCTTTATGGTCAATTATTGTGAGTTGTGCATTCTAGACTTAAAGTTTTTAACATTTCGATTTTGAACTTTTGATTTCTTGTAATCTTTCCAGATATTGTTTTGGAGAAAGCAATGCACAAATGCATTTTGAAGCCCCTGAAATCTTACATTTATACAACTTTGATACAATTCCATGCGGCTGATGGCTCCTGGAAGGAGTTGAAGGAAAATCTGATCTCAGTTAAACAGAAGGTACCTCAGGAGCTGGGAGTTAATGCTGCCATCCCTGACACTGTTACCCTGGAGAAAATAAAACATAAATTTTCAAACATGCGCAAGACGTACTCTCCAGAGAAGAAGGTATTCCTACTGCTGAGGGTCTGCAAAGTTATCTACACTGCTATGGAGAACAACTCAGGTACAATATTAGTTTCTTTATTTCTTTAACATTTCCTTATTATCGCCTGCTTTGATCTGTTGTTTTCACACCTTACCATTCCATATCTCAAAACTCCCTCTCCACTGACTCTCACTCTGAAGGGTTCTCGTCCCGAAAAGTCGCCCATTCCTTCTCTCCAGAGATGCTGCCTGTCCCGCTTTTTGTGTCTATCTACAATATTATTTCACTGATTTGTGGCAGACTTAACAAATGAATGATGTTAATGCATTGGGCAAGAGTGAAATATGGACGTGGCACATGAATGTTTATTGTCTCTCTAATATCATGGAAATTAGTGTAGATTGATAGCAATGATATGTTATTCATTGTCAAAGGGACTGGATAAATAATAATAATAATAATAATAATAATATATTTTATTGTCATTGCACATAAGCGCAACAAGATTTGGGTTTGCAGCTTCCATCCGATGTCATAACATAAATAACTAATAACATTTAGATTTAGATACCCCGAGAACATGGTTTGTAAAAGAACAGTAAAATAGTCAAAACAGTTCAAACTGACTAAAGTGCAGATTGTTAATAGGAGATAGCTGAAATGAGTCTGGGTCACCAAAAAATGGTAAAAGGGGCTAAGAAGGGATTACTACTTCTGCCTATGAAGAAAACAGTAAGAAATTACAGGAAAGTTAGAGAAAATTAATGCCAGTGTAAATTTTATGGAGAGAGAGAGAAATGTGAACCTGGTTGGTAGTCTGGGCAGCCTGTTTTCAGAATTATGCTGATATAATGATGTGTGCCTCTCAATTGGACTTGTACGCACCTCTCCAACTTGTGTTTTGGGAAGACAAGATCAGTTACTCACTGCTGGACTGCACTACTCTCAATTCGACAAATCAAAACAGACTACAGTAGCTAAAGCAAATGGTACTTTGCACTTTTTCCACGTCTCTCTGAGAAATGTTTCTGAAAAGAAACATTGCCTAAATGTAATTTAACCCCAAAGCCTTTCGATGTAGGGTAAAATGAGAGAGGGAATGATGAGGATGATGATAGTTTATTGTCACATGTATGTAGGTACAGTGACATTCTTTGTTCTGCATACTGTCCAGTAAAATCATACTATAGACAAGCACGATCATAGATAATAACAAAAGTGCAATGATCGTAGTGTAAGAATAGTAGACTTCACTGAGGCAATAGGCAAAGAGTTGCCACATTTCTGGCACCAACTTGTGCCCTTTAAATTTCAAAGTAGTTAAGACTGCAGAGTCTTATCTTGGCCATAAAAGCCCATTGTCTTAGTGGTGGCACTGTTGCAGGGATTGGCCTGGGCTGCCTGCTGCCTGTGTCCTTCATCGCTGCTCTGTCTCCCCGTGCTGGTGTGGGGCCTCCAGCGGCCCCCAATCCAAGCAATCACCCGCTGCTGCAGGGTTTCCAGCGACCTGCTCTACCGACACAGCGACCCACGGACGCACGGGCCACTCGCCTTCTACTGATAGTCCGAAGAAGGGTCCCAACCCAATACATCACCTATCCATCTTCTGCACAGATGCTTCCTGGCCCCCTATGTTACTTCAACATCTTGTGTCCTGGTGAACCAGCATCCACAGCTCCTTGTTTCTATATGTGTAGGAACGCACTGCAGATGCTGGTTTACACTGAAGATAGACACAAAATGCTGGAGTAACTCAGCGGGACAGGCAGCATCTCAAGGGAGAAGGAATGGGTGACTTTTTGGGTCGAGACCCTTCTTCAGACTAATGGTCTCAAGAGTTGTCTCGACCCGCAATGTCACCCATCCTTCTCCCTCGAGATGTTGCCGGTCCCGTTGAGTTACTCCAGCATTTTGTGTCTATCTTCCTTGCTTCTATAGTTTGTTCTGAGCTGCCATTAGGAGCTGCCATTAGGAGATCAGGAAGCAATGGGTACCAAGTGGAGTTGTTGTTGACAAAGTGGAACAGTATCCACATCCTGTGAATGAGAAAAAAACTTAACAAGTACAAAAATGATTAATTTGCAATTCTTATTTTTTTGAAATGAATTGTGCTATCACGAGAAACTTGGGGGAGAGAATCTTCTAATGACTGTGTTATTGCACCCACAGGGAGATTATATGGGGCTGATGACTTCCTGCCTATGTTGACCTACATAATAGCCCAGTGTGATATGCCTGAGTTGGATATTGAAATTGAATACATGATGGAGCTCTTGGACCCATCTCTGCTGCACGGAGAAGGTACACCATGCAGCTATTGTTCAGAGTGCTGATTAGCTTTATTTGGTTTTCCGAGATAGGAAACGGGCCCGCCGAGTCTGCACTGACCAGCGATCCCCGCACATCCTACACACGCGAGGGACAATTTTACATTTATACCAAGCCAATTAACCCGCAAACCTGTACGTCTTTGGAGTGTGGGAGGAAACCGGAGATCTCGGAGAAAACCCAAACGGTCACGGGGAGAGCGTACAAACTCCGTCCAGACAGCACCCGTGGTCGGGACCAAACCCGTGTCTCTGGCGCTGTGAGGCAGCAACGTTACCGCTGTCGTCACACAGTGTTGATGTTGATTTGAATGCCGCCAAGCAAATAATTTAACAAGGCTCTCGTATGTTTTAAGTGGAGAGTGGGTCTCATGCAAAGGATTATTTAGGTGATTTGATGAATTACAATTCTTGGTACAAGGGTCACCTGATCGGCTGGCAACCCATGCCGTGGCAAGGGAGGCGAATTAAATAGTTTGCTTCCACAACTACTTAAAGGACAAGTTTGTGTGTTATTGGAGCAAGTGGTTCAGACTTCACAAAGAGGGGAGGCGGTCAGGGAATGATCATGTGCAACATCTGCCAAGGAGATGATGAAACATGATGTTGCAATTGTGGAAAAATTAGGAGAGGAGATGTAACAACAGGAACCGAATGACAAACGCAATGGGAGAGAGTCTCAGTACTCATTTGTAACTGGCTTGAATCAAAAGTTCATTATCGGGATCTAAAATTGAAATAGAATACTATTTAATCTGTTCTCTCAATGATTCAATAGCCGAGAAGCTGAATGAGTATAGATGCGTGGTGAATGAAAGGAATAGATTCTCAACAACTCCCTTGTTTTTCAGTGAATAAGGAAATGAATACAGGGGAGCTTATTGGAATGCATTCCTGGCACTGAGCTGGGGTTTAACTGGGAATTATTTTGCAAGGAATCGCTTTGTACATCCTGTTTACAAGAAAGAATCTTATTGTGTGGGTACAGGGTGTTCTCCTTCCTGTTCCAATGGCCATTTTGGCAACACGTCTGTGATGTCACTGTGGCGCATTTAAATAGGAAATGTCATCTTATAAAGAAAATCATTGGTTTTAGAATCATGTATAAATAGGGTTTGTGTTTAAATGTGTGGGTCTACAGTGCGATTGCTTCTGACTTGTGAAGTCAGTATGTTTGTCTAATCTTCTGTCTTCAAGCCTGTAAAAGCCCACACGTGACTTAACTATCTGAAGGCACCAGGAACTGCAGGTGCCAGTTCGCACCAAAAAAAAGACACAAAGTGCTGGAGTAACTCAGCGGGTCAGGCAGCTTATCTGGAGAACATGACTCGGTGACGTTTTGGGTTCCCGACCTGAAACATCACTATCTATGTTCTCCAGGGATGCTGCCTGCCCACTGAATTACTCCAGCACTTTATATTTTTTTCTGAGTATGTGAAGATTGTTTGAAGTCTGCTTCACACCCAACAGTCGAAACAAGTTCACTTTTTCCGAGAGTGAATTCTAATTGGAATTCATTTGGCAACTTAAACTTGTTGTGACTTATTCATATGGTTTTACGAAATAATGTACGAAATATCTTTATATTAAAAAGTGCTGGAAGTGATATCAAACATAAATATTCCACCAGATGATGTTAAAATGAACAAAATTCTAGTTGTTCTGGCTGTGCCAGTGATGGAGCTGCTGCCTTGCAGATCCAGAGAAAGATACATCATGAAAACAGGCCCTTTGGACTAATCGAGTTCACCCCAACCATTAAACCCCATTTACACTAATTTTATGTTTTCCCACTTTCGCATCCACTCCCTATAGACTAGGGGTCAATTAACCCACGCATTTTTGGGATGTGGGAGGAAATCCATGTGGTCACTGGGATGAACGTGCAAACCTCACACACACAATGCCTGAGGTCTGGATCGAACCCGGGTCCCTGGAGCCCTGAGGCAGCAACTCTACCAGCTGTGCTGCTTTTACTCCACTGTTTTACAAACCTGTGTAAGAGTTAGAGTAGTTGCGATGTCAGACAGTATGTTGCTGGGCCTGTTAAATTCAGAGTTAGTGCGCCATTAAGGCAAACACAGCCCCAAGTTTGAGCACTTGGGCAGGCACGGTGGCGCAGTGGTAGAGTTGCTGCCTTGCAACACCAGAGAGCCAGGTTTACTCCTGACTATGGATACTGTCTGCATGGAGTTTGTACATTCTCCCTGTGACTGCGTGGGCTTATTCCTGGTGCTCCACTTTCCTCCCACACTCCAAAGATGTACAGGTTTGCAGGTTAAATTTTGGTAAAAATTGTAAATAGTCCCTAGTATGTAAGATAGTGTTAATGTACAGGCATTGCTGGTCGGCGCGGACTCGGTGAGCCGAAGGGCCTATTTCTGCGCTGTATCTCTAAACTAAACTAAACTCAACCAGTCATTTAAAACTCTGTTGTTTCATTCCATCTAGGTGGCTATTACCTGACTAGTGCATATGGAGCCCTGTCGCTAATAAAGAATTTCCAAGAAGAACAGGCAGCCAGGTTACTGAGCTCACAGACCAGGAACACTCTGAACCAATGGCACAAAAGGAGGACTACGCATATTAGAAGCATTCCCACCGTGGAAGACTTTCAGGTGTGGCTCTCAGAGAATAGTTGCAGCCGTTGCTATGTATCGAGTTCTTGTACAGTATCTTACACTGCACGCTTCAGCATAAATTATTGAACCTCCTGTGTTGAGTTTGTTGGAGCAAATGGAAGGGCCACGCGGGGTTGGTGTTGGGTTGAAGTAACGGGCGATTTATTGAACCGATAATCACCAGGAGATCAGTCAAACTTGATCTGCTGGTGTGCGGCAGTTTTAATAAATCGTCCGTTACTACAGTTGTGGATGCGCCGTCAAGGACAAGGGGGGGGGGAGGGGCTATCAAGGATAAAGGGGGACCTGGTGTGGGGATAGGGGACGCCGAGAACAAAGGAGGGGGGGGGGGCACCGAGAACAAAAGGGGAACGATTGGGGACTATAATGAATACACTGTCACCTTGTCAGCGCCGTATACATAGTATGCAAAACAAAGAGTTTCCGTGTGATGCGTCACGTGTGAAAACAAAGTACCAACCAATCGGTCACCAACTCAGCGAGACATTTCAATTCTGCTACCACTAGGATGTTTTCAAATAATTAAAGAGATGATTTGAAAGCTCATGCAATCCCTCCAACATCACTGACACCCTCCCCTTGTATTTGTCTTCCAATTTTTGCCAATTCATGTCCGGCGCATGGCTGATGTCAAGTCACTTCCAACACTTTATATTCAACACTGATTGGGAAAGACTAGAGCTAGCAGGCCCGACACTGAAAGAGTTCAGGGATGCAATTAACAACCATGCCGTAACGGCATCTTAACAAATGAATGAATACGTTTATTGGCCAAGTATTCACATACAAGGAATTTGTCTTGGTGCTCCGCCCGCAAGTGACAACATGACATACAGTGACAGTTAAGAATGATACATAAAACATTAGACATTAATAATAAAACATTATTGAATAAGCATGAGAATTAAATGAAAACGCCATCCTGTATTAGTTTGCCCAACAGTGCTGTTAACCGAAGCTGTGAACTTGCTTATAACTAAATCACATAATGCATGGACTTTCGTAATCCTGTGAGACGCTTGCGTTAGCATTTTCTCCCTTGCCTGAGATCATGCAGTGCATCAAGCAATAGAGATTTTTACATTGAGAAAATATTGATCCCATGCAGTTGGGTCCCTTTGCAACAGGCTTGGTCTTTGACAATGATTATATCCCATTGTGGTAGGTGAGTTGTGAGTTTCGTTTATTGTCTGAGGTGCAGTGAAAAGCCTTTCTTGAGTGCTAACCAGTCAGCGGAAAGACAAGACATGATTACAATCGAACCATTCACAGTGTACAGATGCACGATAAAGAATAATGTGAACAACATTTAGTACAAGATAAAGGCAGTCGAGTCCGATCAAAGATATTCCGCGGGTCTCCAATGAGGTAGTTGGTAGCTCAGTACTGCTCATTAGTTGTGGTGGTGGGCCTCAGACTTGGAACTTCATGTGTGGAGATGGTGGGGTTATTCAAACCCAAGCCTATGTTCATTTAAATGCAACCACTTATCCTTTATGGCAGTTTTGGTTGTGACCAGGGTGGTGAATCTGTGGAATTATTTGCCACAGAAATCTGTGGAGGCAAAGTCAGTGGATATTTTTAAGGCAGGGATAGATAGATTCTTGATTAGTACAGGTGACAGTTCATGGGAAGAAGGTAGGAGAATGGGGTTAGGAGGGAGAGCCATGATTGAATGGTAGAGTAGACTTGATGGGCCGATGGCTAGATAGGGCTCTTAAAGGTAGCGGAGTCAGGGGATATGGGGAGAAGGCAGGAACGAGGATGATCAGCCACAATCACATTGAATGGTGGTGCTGGCTCGAAGGGCCAAATGTCCTATTCCTGTACCTATTGTCTATTGAATGGCCTAATTCTACTCCTATCATTAATTACTTTATGGCCTTATGACCAGTTTTGTGCTTCCTAAACCCTATGCTAAAATGATCTCCTTTCTCTCAATCCGCACAGAACTACATGCGTGTGGCCTTCAACAACATGTCAAGTGGCTGCACAGCCAAGACGTTACAGGTACAACCCTTTACCACGACAGAGGAGCTGTGTGCCCTTTGTGCCGCCAAGTTCCACGTGGAGGACACTGAGAACTACGGGCTCTTCCTCCTCATAAATGACACTTGGCAGCAGTTGGCTGCCGACACCTTCCCCCAGAAGATCAAGGCCGAGCTGCACAGCAGGGCCCCGCCTCAGCTCTTCCACTTTGTCTACAAGCACCTTCACAGTGACCTCCCCATCAACGCCAACATCGCCTCCGAGGAATACGATCGAACTCCGTGAGCAAGGACTTGCGCGGTCTTCGAGCACCTTGAAGGCTGTTTGGTCGTGCTTGATATGACTTTTGTGGCACGCCAGAGGGCGCTTGCACTTGTAACCCTGTAGACCTTAACATGTGAAGCCTTGCCAATGTTCGTGGAACTGTGTGCAATGCTCTGCAAGTGATGCAGCTGGTTATTGGGTCATTGCATCGTCTTGAAACAGGTATTCACTCTGTGTGTGGCAAAGAGCAGTCAGATGCAATGCATCAGTAAAACTCACTCTAGTTGGATGCTTTGCATCCTTCTCTTAACCTTAAAAAGTGGGGATAAAATCAGTTTGGGCGCAGGCTGCATGAATGGTTTTATGCTTATAGGAAAACTCTGTGTTTCTGTGGATCCCAGAGACATTAATTTGATAGCAGTTGCTGGTTAACTGAGAGGCCTTTTTTTATTATTATATTTTTAAGCCAGAATTTATTATTATTATAAACATCTGGGCATATAATGGTAACAATTAATTTGGGGATTTCTTTTTTATTATTCATGATGTATATTGATTTTTTTTAAATCTCTTGACCATAATGGTGGCGCTGACGAATTAAATTGTTCTTTAGATCATTCACCTTACAGCTGTTGTACTATAAGATAATAGCGCGGAGGTGCTTTCTGCCCCATGACACCATCTGGGTTTCAGTTCAGCTCCAGCATCAAAATGGATGACAGCGTGGTGCTGTACACGAACTAGGTGGCCTTTGTCCAGGGAAAGGATTGCTGATCCAGGCTTCGTAATTGGTGTCCAGTTCCACATTGGTTTAGTTTGGCAACAGGCCCCTCAGCCCACCGAGTCCACGACGACCATCGATCACCCACTTGACTGTTGCAGAATTAATTTACTGGAATGGTATCTGGGATGTTCGATTTCAGCTATACGGAGGGATCAGAGGTGCAAGTTATTTCAGAGTAGAAATGTTCAAGGGGAGAGGTGAGGGAAGCCTTCAAAATCAAGGAGGATTTAAGTAGAGTGACTAAGGTGAATATTCTCTGGTAGATAGTCAGAAATCAGAAATAATTGATTTAACACAATTGGCAAAAGAATTAGAGGTGACATGATTTGCTGTATGTTGCTGTGAATGGCAGTAATTACAGCAAGATTTAAATAGATTCTAATATCTTTCAAAGGGATTTGGATGTGTGATTGAAAGAGGTGAAATGTACAGGGGTGTGGAATGGGAATAGTACTGATTGACTAGATTACTCAAAGAGCTGGCTGACAATTCAAGGGCCAGATATTTCCTTCCTGTGCAATATTGTTCTATGGATCCGTGGAGGCAACGTAAGGTGACAGAAATAGCAAGAGGCCAGGCCCTGGAGCACAGTGATAAGCCCGAACTGAAGTCTGTATAAAACCTGTACTTTATGTAAGCCAAGAGTGCTTGGTTATGATATTGTGCCAAGATACAGTGGAAAACATTTATTTGCTTGCTATCCCGGAAGATCATAGTATAATGGAAACGCACAAGAGGTAGTGCAAAAACAGAAAGAAAACTGTGAAAGAAAAGGAGTGCCAGATATAGTATTACAGCTACAGAGAAAGGGCTGTTAAAAAAAAAAGTGCAAAGGCTACAACAAGGTAGATTGGAAGGTGGAGAATGCTTGTGAGAGTTCTGTTCAAGAGTTTTTTGAATAGGGTAGTATCTGTCTTTACGGGAAAGGGAAGGAGAGGGAATGAGCTGAATGCGAATGGTCCTTGATTGTGTTGGCTGCTTTCCCAAGGCAGTGAGAGATGTAGATGGAGTCGATGGGGATGGAGTCTGGTTTGCGTAAATATCTGGGCTGCATTCACACCATTCTGCTATTGGGCAGAGCAATTGCCAAACCAGAGAGTATACTTCCTAGAAGTATCTGTAGATATCATTAGGATTCGTTGAAAAGAGTAAGGTGTGTTGCTTTTCCTAATATTATTTATCATGGGGCACATCTCACATTATTGGTACAGCCCCTTGTACCAAAAGGAGCTTTTAATATTATAGAGGTGGGCATTGGAAAGTGAGGATGGGAGGGAGGAGAAAACAATCCGCATAAGAAGCAAAAAAACAAAATGGTTTTTCAAAGGGTGTGGATGGGCCTGGCAGTGAAGGAGTTAAATATGGTCAAGTATTATAGGTTTAGCTTCCAGCTTCACATATCACTTGAATCCACCTTCTCTGCTGAGCTGCCAGATGATATCATGGGTAGAAAGCAAAACCTGATACTGTATCTAAAGTCAGTTGTTTACATCTCTGTATCTTTCCCGCAAAATAATGACCACGTCAACATTCCACGCTAGCATTTTAGTGCTATACTAAATAATAAAATGTCAATATCCACTATATATTTTTACAATGGACATAGAGGGTCCCACCTCTGATGACTTGACTGTGCCTGCATTAACATTCTTCTATCTACGCTCTGCCCGGAAATTAGATGAACTTTAATGTGCTCCTACCTGGAGCAGTGCTCTTTCCTGTCAGTAACTTGAGTTAGAATCTAGCCCAGAGCACCAGGATCAAACACTCCTTTGTGCTACGAGTCTGGCTTAAAACAGGCACACGCGCACACACTTTGGCACTAAATGAGACGGTCTGAATTTGAGGAGCGCAAGGACGGCGCTGGGAAAGGGAAAGTTTCTGGTTGATCCAACAAGGAGACTTGGGGGCTTGCTCGGGACATCGGATCCCTCGTCAGTACCCAGAGTACACTGAACCCTGGCAGCATTACATTACACCTGTTGTGTCCCGGCTTACGGAGAACCCCATGTGAGTGATGGGGACAGGAAAATTAGGAGAAAATCCTGCACTCTTAAACCTCTCAGTTGAGGATATTCAGGCTGCCAGTGGAGGGGAAAGAAAATAATGGCCTACTTGTATATCCTGTGGTTTCTGTTCTGATTGCCTCTGCACATGGGCTTCCAGCAGGCAGGGTGTCTGCTACCTCTGCAGCATGGTCAGTCTGGTGAGCATCTGCTGCCCCCTCTGGCCAGGCTTGCTCCTACAGGGAACCTTGAGGAGCAACAGGAAAGGATCATAGACTGGGTGGTGCAGCGGTAGAGTTGCTGCCTTACCGCGCCAGAGACCCGGGTTCGATCCAGAACACGGGTGCTGCCTGTATGGAGTGTATGCATTCTCCCTGTGACCTGCGTGGGTTTTCTCCGGATGCTTCGGTTTCCGTCCACACTCCAAAGAGGTACAGGTTTGTAGGTTAATTAGCATCAATAGAATTGTAAATTGTCCCTACTTTGTATAGGATGGTGTGCGTGTGCGGGCATCCCTGGTCGGCGCAGAATCGGTGGGCCGAAGGGCCTGATTCCGTGCTGTATCTCTAAACTGAAGTCAACTTGGTTCTCCAACTTTTTCCTCCTTCCTGAACCATTGAGTGGACAATCCACATAAAATGAAGATTTATGCTCAGTGCCAAACCTGGGTGTGCTAACAAAGTGGGAAACAAAGTACTCCATTTCCTTGCACTGACACCTTCCTGATGACCAGAAAAGTACAATAAAAGGGTCGACCCTGTTTATCTTCCACAGTTTCCCAGTTGTTTGTGGAATAAAATTATGCATTGTGTGTAAAGGTCCAAAGGAAAGGTTTGACGTGGAAAGACATGGAGGCAAATTACGACCATGAAAATTTGAAATGGAATTATGTTCTTCAAGAAAAATAACTCCAGGTCTCCTCCATAAACAGTTTTATTTTGTGTAGAATGAGCTGGCTCTGTGTAGTAAAACAGACACCATCAGCAGAGCCAGGATCTGATAGTTGTGATCGCTATACAGCATGGAACTTGCCTATGGCCCAACTTGCCTATGCCAACTAGGATGCCCCATTTACACTAGTCCCATCCACCTGCATTTGGAGATATCCCTCTAAACTTTTCCTATCCACGTACCTGACCAAATGTCTTTTAAAAAAGACCAATGGAGAAGGCAGGCATCGATCTCGCTACCTCTTGCATGCGTTAACCAGCGCTCTGCCATTTGAGCTAAATCCCCACCATAATCATCTATAATGAAGATGCCAGCAAACACATTTCTAAATTGGAAAAGTGACCACTCCGCAGGAGAGGCATTTTGTGTCATTTGCACATCACTCTGGGGCTGTTTGCCGTTGTTTATGTTTCCATTTGTCAACGTTACAAAATATCCTTCCAAGCTTAACACTGGCTGCCAAACAAATACGACATTAGCTGCAAATGAAAGCTCCAATGGATCACATTTCTGATTCTGTTGACAAGAATCGGGATTCTCTGTTCCGACTATGTCAGCCAGCAAGATTTATAAGGAGGGAACTATTCTGTGCATCAGTCTCCTTGACATTTTCAGCAGTTGCTAGACTGATAAATCACAAGGGAACATTAGGCATTGGGAGTTGCAGCAATCCCGTGAGTTACATTAAATGTCTGAGTTCTCAACTACTTTGCAATTTGATTCCCATGAATTGGCGATATATTCTTCAGGGCTACACCTGAGTCTTTTAGTCTTATCACCCTGAATTTCAAAGATAGGAATTGTCCCAGTTTTGTGCTCCTTTACTCGTTTAGTGCATTTCCAACAACGTTCGGGGTTTTACGCAAGAGCAGCTTATTCACTGGTTAATGCCATCCTTTGTTTCAGTGATGCAATTGCATCTTGCTCTGCGCATTCGCTGGTTAATGAAGCAAAATTGACAATTGCCAGTTTAGTGCAGGTTATTCCATTGTGTACTATGGGAACAAATTGTTAACCTAAAATTGGCTTGCATTAAGATGACACTTAGGTAGATTGTCTTTTTTTAAATGAAGCAGCTGTAGCGGCACCTGGTGGTGCCTTGTGGTGATCGAACCCTCGGGGTTGGCTGAAGAAATCTCATGAGCATGGGTGTACTATTGGCAGTTTGTTTTTGCAGTAACTGTCAGTCCAGCACCCACACTTGTGGAAGCAACATTATTTTTGGTTGCCTTATTGGACTTGGGTGACTCAATGTTTGTGTTCTAAAATAAAGAACTTTTCGTACACCCTAAAGTCTCGACTCGCCAAACAGGGTTTGTGATTTGTATTTGTAGTTTAGAACTGCACTAAGAATTTGTATACCAGTATTGCAATAATATTTTGGTACATCAGTCCAAAACCATTTTATACTGTAGTCACATACTGTGCAAATTCTGTACAACTGAAACATTGGATTTTGCACGCAATAAAAATTGAATGTTTTAGTTACATAATGCATTATTGTGTGTTTCAGTTCAAACTTAGTATTAGTTTTGGAGAGTGTGGAAATAGGCCCTTCGGCCCACCGTGTCTGCGCCGACCAGCGATCGCCCGTTCACCAGTTGTATCCTACACACTAGGAACAATTTACAGAAGCCAATTAATCTACAAATTTGCACGTCTTTGGGATTATGGGGGGGGATCCAGAGCACCCAGAGAAAACCCACGTGGTCGCAGGGAGGACATACAAACTCCGTAAAGACAGTACCCACAGTTGCTATCGAACCTGGGTCTCTGGCACTGTGAGGCAGCAACTCTACCGCTGTGCCCCTGTGCCACCCTAAATTTATTGCTGTTTCCTTAACACACTGAAACATAGAGCAGTTTTATTTGTAATTGCATTTCTTGTCCAGGACTTTGTCAGCATTCAAGCCGTTAGCATTTAATGTCATTATCACATTTTGAGGAAGCATTTTATCTAACAGAACCATTCTCATAAAATACATATTTTTAACTGGTAGCTGCAGGATGCCACAGCCTGCAAGGCTGCAGTCCTGCAGCTCCATGGACCCAGGTTCGTTCCTGACCTCCAGTACTGTCGGTGTGGAGGTTGCACGTTCTTCCTGTGATGAAGTGAATATCTTCCGGTTTACTCCCACACTTTAGAGACAAGCAGGTTGGTAGGGCAAGAATGTGGGGGATAATAGAATTAGTGCAAATAAGCAGCCTCATCATTCTCAAAGCAGGAATAAACAGGAAATCATTTCAGCTTCTCATTAGTATGCTGGTCAAAGGTTTATGTTCATACCAGCAGCAGAGCACCCACGGGTGCTTGATGGTGGGCTGACTGGCCCGTTGCCATGTAGAAATAAGGAACTGCCGTTTATAGCAAAGATAGGCACAAAGTCAATGGGTCAGGCAGCATCTCTGGAGCAAAAGGATGGGTGACTGGAAGACCTTGTCTGAAGAAGGGTCCCGGCATGAAACGTCAACCATTCTTTTTCTCCAGAGATGCTAGCTGACCCGCTGAGTTACTCCAGCTCTTTGTGTCTATCTATGGTCTGTTCCCATGCTGTGTGACACGATGAGCCTTAAAAATAAGACCTTGTCTTAACGTCTAATCTTTGCATAATGTCAGCGACAGTGGGTGCACGCGTGCTGGTACAGACATAAACCTTTGACCAGCATACTTATGAGGAGCTGATATGATTTCCTGTTTATTCCCGCTTTCCTGCTTTGAGAATGGTGGGGCTACTTATTCATTGAAAGTAATTATATGTCCACGAATAGACCGTGACCTTTCAACCAGCCAGTTTACTGATAGTTTTGATATGGTAATAACATTGCTGCTCCCAGTTCTTTCTCTGCAATTTTGCACAACTGCAAATTAATTTCACTCACATTAAAGAGAAAAATGGTTAATGGGCTAAAAGCTGTGTAAGCTAAATCTGCTCTCTGTAAGCTTAATCTGAATCGGAAGTTATGATCTAGCATCTTTCAAACCCTCATTCTCCCAAATACTTGAAGGAACTATTTTGGTGCAAGATTGTATACAAGCAGTCATTGTGAGGAGCTTTATCAAAGATAGTGAGACAAATTATCATTTTTGTGAAAATGATTCGCACATCCTTCAAATCCCCACACATTTAATAATCCAATTTTTGACCACATATCTTATAGAAGTGTTGAACGAGCCCTTTGAAATAGGGCTGTGGAATCTCTTGGATCTGTGAAAACCCAGTATGGGGCTTCAATTTAATGGCTCTTCGGCAGACAACACCTCCAGCAGAGCTGCTGCCTCACAGCGCCAGAGACCCGGGTTTGATCCTAACCTCGGGTGCTGTCCGTGTGGAGTTTGCACGCTTTCCCTGTGACTGCGTGGGTTTTTCTGGTTTCCTCCTAAATCACTAGGACGTGCAGGTTTGTAAGTTAATTGATCTCTGTAAAATTATCCCTTATGTGTTGGGAGTGGCTGAGAAAGAGTGATAACATGGAATTAGTGTGAACCGGTGATCAAGAGTCAGTGTGAACTCAGTGGGTGGCAAAGTCCGTGTCCTTGCTATATCTCTAAACCAAAGATCCTAGATCCTATCTTGCTCCGCTATAGGATCTTTGCTCTAAACTAAACTAACAGTGCAACACTTAGTACTGTATTGGATTGAGCTTTTGTTCTCAAATCTGCAGAGAGCGACTAAAACCCAAATCCTTGAGACTCATAAAATTCCCTGCAACTCAGACACAGCAAATATAAAAGGTACACAAAAGTGCTGGAGAAACTCAGCGGGTGCAGCAGCATCTATGGAGCGAAGGAAATAGGTGACGTTTCGGGCCGAAACCCTTCTTCAGACTGAAGAAGGGTTTCGGCCCGAAACGTCACCTATTTCCTTCGCTCCATAGATGCTGCTGCACCCGCTGAGTTTCTCCAGCACTTTTGTGTACCTTCGATTTTCCAGCATCTGCAGTTCCTTCTTGAACACAGCAAATATAAAGATGGGGCTGGACATCAGGGAGATTTCCTAGCATCCAGGGTCAATTTCAAAACACTTAGCTTCTCCTGGCCCCCTCTTTCTCTCTCAAAGTCTTTATTTGTGGCATGGACATTATAAATCAATCCTTGTCAACAAAGGATGTTTACTGACACTGAGGATGCATTTTACATTCAGCTGTCTCAGTCGCACTTTGCAGAATTCCCTCGATAGAACCTTCTTTGGAAACTTGGAAATATGCAATTCAAATAGCTAGAAGTTCAACAATTCGGGCAGGATCTGTGGGGGAGAAAATTAGTTCAATTTTCAGGTAAATGGCCCTTAACTATAACTTTTCTGTGCTTTAGTTTAGTGTAGAGGTACAGCATGGAAACTGGCCCTTCGGCCCACTGAGTCCACGCCAGCCATCAATCACCTGTTCACACCAGGTCTAAATTATCCCACTTTCTCATCCACTCCCCACACACCAGGGACAATTTTCAGAGGCAACTTAACCTACAAACCCGCATGTGTTTGGGATGTGGGAGGAAACCGGAACACCCGCAGAAAACCTACGTGGTCACAGGGAGAACATGCAAACTCCACACCGACAACATCTTGAGATCAATCCACCATGTGAGGTAAAATTAAACCATCAAACTATCTTTAATGGTCAATGATAGACACAAGGAGCTGGAGTAACTCAGCAGGCCAGACAACATCTCTGGGGGAAAGGAATAGGTGACGTTTCGCGCTTCGGGTCATGATCCTGCTTCAGACTATGGTTCTTTGTTGTCACGTACAGATGTACAGTGAAATCCATTTTTTAGTAAACAGTTCAGTAAAGTATAGGCATACCTAAGCAAGAAGATTGGGGGGGGGATCTTATAGAAACGTACAAAATTCTTAAGGTGTTGGACAGGCTAGATGCAGGAAGATTGTTACTGATGTTGGGGAAGTCCAGAACAAGGGGTCACAGTTTAAGGATAAGGGGGAAATCTTTTAGGACTGAGATGAGAAAAACATTTTTTACACAGAGAGTGGTGAATCTCTGGAATTCTCTGCCACAGAATGTAGTTGAGGCCAGTTCATTGGCTATATTTAAGAGGGAGTTAGATGTGGCCCTTGTGGCTAAAGGGATCAGGAGAAGGCAGGTACAGGATACTGAGTTGGATGATCAGCCATGATCATATTGAATGGCAGTGCAGGCTCGAAGGGCCGAATGGCCTACCCCTGCACCTATTTTTCTATGTTTCTATAATCCCCAATTAGTACAAAGCATATAGAAATAGTTCACTGAGACTGCATGCAAGAGTCGCCAAGCTTTGTCTGGTCCGCGGGTCTAGTCTCCTGATCCAGGCGAGCTGCAGGCTGCTGCACGGCCTCCAGCCGTCGCCTCCGTCCCGAGAACCGTCGTCCCTCTCCTCGTCCGACCACCTTCTCAAAAGTGGGAAACATCAATTCATGGTACATTTGCCTACTCAGATCTTACTGCAGGGGAAGGGTCCA
This sequence comes from Amblyraja radiata, assembly GCF_010909765.2. Lineage (NCBI taxonomy): Eukaryota > Metazoa > Chordata > Chondrichthyes > Rajiformes > Rajidae > Amblyraja > Amblyraja radiata. The sequence continues at coordinate 69,198,773 of NC_045963.1, forward strand.
ATCGCCTGATGTGCAGCAAGCCAGAGGAATAATACGGCAAGTTTTTAATCAAACAGTTTATCCGAGCGAGAAAGGAGTGGAGCTTTGACAAGAACTGTTTACATTGCATTGCTCCCATGAGTCATGCTTCAAACCTTTCCCTCCTCCTGTTCAAAACAACAATCCTGAATCATGGCCAGCTGTAGGAAACTTCCTGTTTTCACAAGTGATGAGTTCCATTGAAACTGCCTGTTACTCATCCCTCTCTGGGATGACTTGCCCTGAAACGCGTCTGATGTAGCGGGAAGGCTAACTTTCAGAAGCAAATAACTTGAAGCAACCACCAGCAGCAAGCTTTTTGGGGAATGCTAACAATTCAATGCTGAAGCTGAATTTTGTCTTTAGTATGTAATTAAAAAAAATAAAAACAACATTACAGCCTGGAGAAGCAAATGCAGATGTTGGGGGCATTGGGGGTTCAGTATTGATGTGGATAGAGAACTGGCTGGCAAATAGGAAGCAAAGAGTAGGAGTAAACGGGTCCTTTTCACAGTGGCAGGCAGTGACTAGTGGGGTACCGCAAGGCTCAGTGCTGGGACCCCAGCTATTTACAATATATATTAATGATCTGGATGAGGGAATTGAAGGCAATATCTCCAAGTTTGCAGATGACACTAAGCTGGGGGGCAGTGTTAGCTGTGAGGAGGATGCTAGGAGACTGCAAGGTGACTTGGATAGGCTGGGTGAGTGGGCAAATGTTTGGCAGATGCAGTATAATGTGGATAAATGTGAGGTTATCCATTTTGGTGGCAAAAACAGGAAAGCAGACTATTATCTAAATGGTGGCCGACTAGGAAAAGGGGAGATGCAGCGAGACCTGGGTGTCATGGTACACCAGTCATTGAAAGTAGGCATGCAGGTGCAGCAGGCAGTGAAGAAAGTGAATGGTATGTTAGCTTTCATAGCAAAAGGATTTGAGTATAGGAGCAGGGAGGTTCTACTGCAGTTGTACAGGGTCTTGGTGAGACCACACCTGAAGTATTGTGTACAGTTTTGGTCACCAAATCTGAGGAAGGACATTATTGCCATAGAGGGAGTGCAGAGAAGGTTCACCAGACTGATTCCTGGGATGTCAGGACTGTCATATGAAGAAAGACTGGATAGACTTGGTTTATACTCTCTAGAATTTAGGAGATTGAGAGGGGATCTTATAGAAACTTATAAAATTCTTAAGGGGTTGGACAGGCCAGATGCAGGAAGATTGCTCCCGATGTTGGGGAAGTCCAGGACAAGGGGTCACAGCTTAAGGATAAGGGGGAAATCCTTTAAAACCGAGATGAGAAGAACTTATTTCACACAGAGAGTGGTGAATCTCTGGAACTCTCTGCCACAGAGGGTAGTCGAGGCCAGTTCATTGGCTATATTTAAGAGGGAGTTAGATGTGGCCCTTGTGGCTAAGGGGATCAGAGGGTATGGAGAGAAGGCAGGTACGGGATACTGAGTTGGATGATCAGCCATGATCATATTGAATGGCGGTGCAGGCTCGAAGGGCCGAATGGCCTACTCCTGCACCTAATTTCTATGTTTCTATGTTTCTATGTCTGTATTAAGGCACAAAATGCTGGAGTAACTCAGCGGGACAGACAGCATCTCTGGATTGATAGAAGGAATGGGTGACATTTTGGTGTAAACCAACATTTGCAGTTCCTTCCTACAAACTGGGAAAGTGGCTAAAACTATGAGTCGTCCAACTTGACTGAGTGATCCACTTCCACCACTAAACATAGAAAAACAGGTGCAGTAGGCCATTCAGCCCTTCGAGCCAGCACCGCCATTCAATAGGATCATCTAAAATCAGTATCCCGTTCCTGCTTTTTCCCCATATCCCTTGATTTCTTAGCCCGAAGAGCTAAATCTAACTCCCTCTTGAAAACATCCAGTGAACTAGTCTCCACTACAAAAATAATTCTATTTAGAATGGCTTTTGGAGATCTTTCCTCAGGGAAACATTTCAACGGAAATGACAAAGAGAATGGTGTGACAGTGCTGTAAATGAACATACGTTCTACATTTGGTTCCGTGGCGAAGAAATTTGATTACATCAATAGCAGAGGAATCAAGAGTTGCCTATTTCCTTCGCTCCATAGATGCTGCTGCACCCGCTGAGTTTCTCCAGCATTTTTGTGTACCAGGGAGCATAGCATGAGAATGATGGCCAAAAATGTTTTGACCAGAAACATCACCTATTCCTTTTCTCCAGAGATGCTGCCTGACGCGCTGAGTTACACCAGCATTTTGTGTCTATCTCTGGTGTAAACCAGCATCTGCAGTTCCTTCCTACACATTTTGTCTGCCCCACTGCAAAATCTACTAAAGGTATGCCTACTTTTTGAAGAATTTCTCCTTCTCTGCTCAAGAGTCAGAGTGTTTTATTGTCATTCAATAATTGAGAAAATAATCGCAGCAGCACAGCAGTATATGTCGACATAGTACACTGGAAACAATATAATAAATAAATAAATACATAAGGGAGAAAAAAGTTCAGTGTGTGTACACATACATACGTACACATAATAAACAAACTAACGATAATAGATTAGATTTTTTTTTTTTTAATTTGTTGTCATTTGAACCCAGAAGTTCAAACGAAATTTAGTGCAATGGTAACAATAATAGTCTATGTAGTTCAGAGATTATTTGAGATTGTAGTGTTTAATAGCCTAATGGCTGCAGGGAAGAAGCTGTTTCTGACCTGGACATTACAGTTTTCAGGCCCCTGTACCTTTTTCCGATGGTAGGGGTGAAATGAGTGTGTGGCCAGGATGGTGTGGGTCTCTGATGATGCTGTTTACTGAATATGTTTGCATATTCTGTCGTGCTGCTGCATGTAAGAATTTCATTGTTCTATCTGGGCCATTTGACAATGAAACATTCTTGACTCTTTTAACACTTGAATCTGCAACGTGTAGACACGTGGAACTGCTGATGTTTTGCTCTCAGTTGAAAGTCATTATTTTCTCCAAAAGTGTGAAACACAACAATGACTAATTACCATTTTCATACCAGGGCATCGGAAATGTCCTCGTTCTTCAGGGAACGGGGATTCCCCTCCGCCACCATAGATGAGGCTCACACCAGGGTCTCATCCATACCCCGTAACACTGCTCTCTCTCCCCATCCCCGCACACGCAACAAGGGCAGAGTCCCTCTGGTCCTCACCTTTCACCCCACCAGCCGGCAAATACAACACATAATCCTCCGCCATTTCCGCCACCTCCAACGTGACCCCACCACTCGCCACATCTTCCCATCTCCCCCCATGTCTGCCTTCCGCAAAGACCGCTCCCTCCGCAACTCCCTCGTCAATTCTTCCCTTCCCTCCCGCACCACCCCCTCCCCGGGCACTTTCCGTTGCAACCGCAAGAAATGCAACACCTGTCCCTTCACCTCCCCCCTCGACTCCATTCAAGGTCCCAAGCAGTCGTTCCAGGTGCGACAAAGGTTCACCTGTATCTCCTCCAACCTCATCTACTGCATCCGCTGCTCTAGTTGTCAGCTAATTTACATCGGTGAGACCAAGCGTAGGTTGGGCGACCGTTTCGCCGAACACCTCCGCTCAGTCCGCAATAACCTACCTGACCTCCCGGTGGCTCAGCACTTCAACTCCCCCTCCCATTCCCAATCCGACCTCTCTGTCCTGGGTCTCCTCCATTGCCAGAGTGAGCAACAGCGGAAATTGGAGGAACAGCACCTCATATTCCGTCTGGGGTCCTTGCGCCCTTATGGCATCAACATTGAATTCCCCCAATTTGGCTAGCCTCTGCTGTCTCCTCCCCTTCCTTCACCCTCTAGCTGTCTCCTCCCACCCTCCCATCCGCCCGCCCTCGGGCTCCTCCTCCTCCTCCCTTTTTCCTTCTTTCTTTCCCCACCCCCCATCAGTCTGAGGAAGGGTTTCGGCCCGAAACGTCGCCTATTTCCTTCGCTCCATAGATGCTGCTGCACCCGCTGAGTTCCTCCAGCAATTTTGTGTACCTTCGATATTCCAGCATCTGCAGTTCCCTTTTGAACACCTAATGACTAATTACAGGTGGGTTGACATCACCTGGGAAATCCAACCAGGTATGAGACACTTGCAACGCCGAAATGACTTATGCATCCGGCAGGCTCATGATGATATCACAGCCTTTGCAGTGCTCCCTTTGGAAATACCTTGAGCAAACTTAGGCTATTAAACTATTCTCGGATCAACCATTCAGAGGCAATCAGATCTTTCCTCTCCAGTAAGTGGGATCAGTGTATGAGCGAGAGCAGTGAATCTAATGGGCATCCAGTGGCACAGGAATGAAACTATTCCTCTGCATCATTCTTCACGAAACGCTTCTTAAATGTTGTCAGTGACCTAGTTTAAGCCATTCTCTCCAACATTGTATTCCAGCTATTTAGTACTCTCTGGGTAAAGAAGGTACCATTGATATTCTGAAATGTTCATAATCATGTAACAACATTTGAAAGACATTTGGACAGGTACGTGGATATGAAAGGTTTAGAGGGATGTGGTCCAAGCGTTGGCAGGTGGGACCTTGATCGGCATGGGCAAGTTGGGCCAAATGGCCTGTTCCCATGCTGTATGACTATATCCTTCCTGTCTTACTCATATATTGAGCTAGAGCTCAACTGATATCATCCCCACAACTATCTTTCACCATCAATAATCTCTGTCAATAATCAATGTATTGCATCATGGTCTCTTGGATTTGCCACCCTCTGACCAAATAAATTTGTCCTCATCGCCTTTCTAAAGGTATGTCCTTTTATTCTGAGGCTATGGTCTCTGGTCCTAGACTCTCCCAATAGTGGAAACATCCTCTCCACATTCACTCGATCCAGGCCTTTCACTATTCAATACATTTCAATGAAGTTCCCCCTCATCCTTCTAAACTCCGGTGAGTACAGGCCCAGTGCCATTAAACGCTCATCATAGGTTAACCCAATCATTCCTGGGATTATTCTCGTGAACCTCCTTAGGACCCTCTCCCACGCCAGCACATTCTTCCTCAGATGTGAGGCCCAAAACTCCTTACAATACTCCAAATACTCCAAGGCATCAATTGAAACACACAGTTCCACAATGTAATGCTGGGCTCAAACCAGTGTTGGATGCTAATTGTCTTTGTACACCATCTGCTCTACACAGTTCCAGCAGATGCTGTGTGCCTCTTCCAGTGTAGAAAACCCACTAACTACATGGTATCTTGCACATCACATGTCATAAGATCACGTGCGTGCCTTTGTGCAATTGTATGAGAGTGCATTTGTTTGTGTGTGTTAGTATGTTTCCATGGAAGAGAAAGACAGATAAAGATTGCGTTGTGTATGTTACACGATACGGCCACCAGAGGGAAATTGGTCTGCTGACAGTCACACCAAAGGTCTTGGTCACAACAGACAAGGTACGCAAAAACTTGAAATTAAAAGTGAAAACAAAAAGAAAAGGACAAGCGATTGTTGGCTGTCTGCCGTGTGCACAGCTCCTTTACCAGAACAAATGAACAAACAAACAGACTTAAGGGCCTGTCCCACTTTCCCGAGTTACTCACAAATTCTCCCGAGTTTTCCCCTTGATTCAAACTCGGAGAATTACGGTAATAGCCAGCTGTAGGTACTCGGGGCCATTTTTTTACTCGTGGACATTTATCAACATGTTGAAAAAACGTCCCGACTTAAGCCCCTGTCACACTTTCCCGAGTTACTCACGAATTCTCCCGAGTCTTCCCCTTGATTCAAACTCGGGGAATGTCCGTAGCGAGTCCGTAGGAGGCCGTAGGCGTCCGTAGATATTTCGTAGCGGCTCGTAATGCCAGCCGTAGGTACACGGGGCATCAGGTAAGTCGGGACGTTTTTTCAACATGTTGAAAAATGTCCACGAGTAAAAAAAATAGACCCGAGTACCTACGGCTGGATATTACCGTAATTCTCTGAGTTTGAATCAAGGGGAAAACTCGGGAGAATTCGTGAGTAACTTGGGAAAGTGGGACAGGGGCTTAGTCCTCTGGGCGGAGGATACTAAACTAGAGTGCCCCCCACACTGAGTCCCCTTTGTTCTCCCACCGTCCCTCACAGCGGTCCCCCTACACTGGAACCCCATTGTTCTTCACAGCGTTCCCCCCAAGCTGCGTCCCCATTGTCTTCCCCTCCCCCCTCATGCTCATCGACCGCGAGGCCGCACATGTCTGAATAAGTTTGTGAAATTATGTATAGATGAGACAGTTCTCATCTCAAAACCTGAAGCGATGTTATAACACCCAAACGATAACTCTAACACATCTAATTGCATCCCCAGTAAATTCAAACCCCATTTAGTAAATTGCGAAATTGAACTCAATAAATTTGGTCTGTTTTGTGCAAACATTAGATACGATGAAAATTCAATATGATAGATAATTGCCAAATACCAACTGTTCTTCATAAAGGTGCTTTAATCTTACTACATTGTGAATTCTTAATACACTCTGAAATCTTCAATGTGGGATGTAGTAGTTTAATCAGTAATTCAGTGGGTGAGGTAAATGTTCCAGAGACAAAAGTTCAAATACTACCAAGGAAGCTGAGGAATTTCAATTCAGTTAAATAAATAAAAATCTGTAATAAAAAAAACGTTGTTTCAGTGTCAGTGTAATGAATAGATTGCCATTGAGACTTTAGACATACAGCGCGGAAACAGGCTCTTCGGCACACCGCGTCCGCTTCGTCCAGCAATCACCCCATACACTAGCACTATTCTACACACTAGGGACAATTTACAATTTTTACTGAAGCTAATTAACCTACTAACCTGTACGCTTTTGAAGTGTGGGAGGAAACCCACGCGGTCACAGGTAGAACATACAAACTCCGTACAGACAGGTCTTTGGCGCTGTAATGCAGCAACTCTACCGCTGCGCCACCGTGCCGCACTTTAAGTCCCATTTATACCATTGAGTCCCATCTAATACACTAATTTTCAGGGAAGAACTCAGGCCACCTTATCATATGTGCTTTGGCCTCTACATCACCTCGTGCCCACAGAAATGTGGTGGACTCGTCAACTCTACAATGGCCTCATCTCGAAATGGAAGGTGCATTTTGGATCAGGCCTTTAACATAATCCAATCAGTTAATGGCACATCCTATGACTTTAAAAAACAGGCCAGAAAAAATCATGCAGCTGTGAAATATTATTTGTACAAAATGAATGTGGACTTGTCTTGCTTGATCCATATGTAAAACTAATATTTGATTAGTTGTGTACCAGTTCTGTTGGTTGGTCAATATTGAAAATTCATGTTCATGTGATAAAAGCAGAATGAGGCCATTCGGCCTATCAGAACTACTTCATCATTCCACCATGGCTGATCTATCTCTCCCTCCCAACCCCATTCTCCTCCCCATAACCCCTGACACCCTTATCAAGAATCTATCTATCTCTAAATTTAGCTGTGAATTCTGGCAGCATGCTGGTGCAGTCTTGACTGCTGGTGCTATCTGTGTGGAGTTTCCATGGTTTCCCTGTGACTGCAGGTTTCCCCTAAGTGCTTCAGTTTTCCCCATATCAAATTGATGTGATGTTATGTAAACTTGCAATCGGTTAGTGCAAATAAGTGGCCATGAGTCAAAGGGCAGTTGATGGGTCTGCGAGAGAGAATAAGTTGCAGGTCTACAGGGCAATAAGGAGAATGGGAATGGGTCTGACAGGGTTCCTCTTCTGGGAGCCAGCATGGTCTTGATGGGCCAAATAGCCTCATTCTACATTGAAAATAGGTGCATGAGGCCATTTTGCCCTTCGAGTAAGCACCTGGAACAAAAACCAACCATTAAGGAAAGCGGCCAGCTGCACCCAGGTTTGCAAAGTCTGAAAACCACTCGCTCAGATACCATTTATAATCTTCATTCAGGACCTATATTTGAGCCTAAATCTCCACGGTCAATAAGACCAAGCGGGGCCGAAATGTATCCTATGATTGCAATGCCTAATCCAGATGCCGGTGCAGTGGGGCCAATGTACGTGTATAGGCCATGGCATATGGAGGATATTAAAAAGGCACTAGAACGCATTCCACATCCTAGAGATAATTTCGCAAAGTGGCAGAGGGACTTTGGAAACCTGGTTGTAAGTTATCGTTTAAATACTGTAGAATATGAACAAGCGTTGCAAAGTCTTATCGGGTGTGATTGGTGTTTAATTAAAGGAGATTGGAATGCTATTGTAAATGGAGCACCTTGGCTGCTGCATCATCCCCTGTGTGAGAGGACTAGCCCACCGGCTGATTGAAACGGCCCTCACAAAGAAATGACTATGTTATACGAAATAATACCAACCAAAGCAGAAGAAAGACAATGCAATGAAATTGACGAGAGAAACATTCCTGACTGATTGAATCCTCACGAATGATCGAACTACAGAAAGCCGAGAGAACATGTGATTCCGAGAAGAAACTTGGGGACTTCAACTCGAAGGACATAAATTTGTTTTAGATTATAATTCAGTAAATTTGTATAAACAGGAGGAAAAGTATGGAAATATTATGTACCTATTATCTTGTGTATTCTATCTGTGTCTGTACAAGATCGCTTGCCGAAACTGCCTAGGGCACAAGTAATTAACAGGTCTCAGCCAAGTGATTGGGAGTGATCATATAGCTTGCAGAATTGCTAATCTTTGTCCGGTGAAATATTCCGCAGCTGTTATTTCCTTTTAATTCTGAGTCTCCTTATCAGTTACTATTTGTCTGGACGCTTTCTGGTTTCAATCCATGTATAAAAGAGATGTTTTTCAGCAATAGCACAGAGGGGTCTCGCACAGACTCTTGCGCTTTGTGTGACTCTCTCTCTCACAATAAAGTTTGTTCAGTTTGTACCTTAGTTTTTGTAATAGTCTTTGTTGGAAAATTTCTAACAGCGGTGGAGGCCGGTTCTCTGGATACTTTCAAGAGAGAGCTAGTTAGGGCTCTTAAAGATAGCAGAGTCATGGGGATATGGGGAGAAGGCAGGAACAGGGTACTGATTGGGGATAATCAGCCATGATCACATTGAATGGCGGTGCTGGCTCGAAGGGCCGAATGGCCTACTCTTGCACCTATTATTTATTGTCTATTGCCTATTGAAATGAAAATGCAATCAGCTGTTTGGCTTAGCCTGCCCTGTGCTTGAAACTACAATGGCAATGGAAATGAAAATGCAATCAGCTGTTTGGCTTGGCCTGCCATGTGCTTGAATCTGCAATGGCAATGGAAATGAAATGAAAATGCAATCACCTGTTTGGTTTGGCACGCGCTGTGCTTGAAACTATAATGGCAATGGAAATCAAAATGCAATCAGCTGTTTGGCTTGGCCTGCCCTGTGCTTGAAACTGCAATGGCAATGGAAGTGAAATCAGCTGTTCGGCCTGCCCTGCGCTTGAAACTGCAATGGCAATGTTTTGGGTAGAATTTTTTGGCAGTTTCTTGGCTGCCAGCCCACCGGGCCAGAGTGACTGGGCTGCCAGCCCACCAGGCCTGAGTGACTGAGCTGCCAGCCCACCAGACCTGAGTGACTAAGCTGTCAGCCCACCAGGCCTGAGCTGCCAGCCCACAAGGCCTGAGTGACTGGGCTGCCAGCCCAAGACCCCAGTTGGCCCACAATGTCCATACTAGCCCTCTGGAAACCAGTCTCTTCGGCCCACAACACCATACTTGCACTCCAGAAAGCCTACCCCCCCCCCCCCCCCCACTGGCCACCAATATTGGAATTGGTGGAGAGGTGGAATATTGTGTTGGGGTACCAGCCCTTCCGCGTTAACATGGGATTCAACAGGTCCCACAGTCTAGTAATTTTATATGTTTCTATAAGATCCACATCTCATCCTTCTAAATTCCAGTGAATACAAGCCCAGTATTTCCAAACATTCCTCATGTGACAGTCCTGCCATCCCGGGGATTAACCTCGTGAAACTATGCTGCACTGACTCAATAGCAAGGATGCCCTTCCTCAAATTTGGAGACCAAAACTGCACACAATACTCCAGATGTGGTCTCACCTGGGCCCTGTACAACTGCAGAAATCCCTCTTTACTCCTATGCTCAAATTATCTCGTTATGAAGGCCAACATACCATTAGCCAGGGCTGCCAACTCTCACGAATTGAGCGTGAGGCTCACGCATTTCGCCAAATTCTCATGCTCTCACACCGATCACAAATTTTTCACGCTCTATCGTGAGAAATTCTGTGATCAACGAGAATTTCAAAACTCATATCAACTGCATGGGCCGCGGGTGTTGGAGAGCCGGGGCTGAGGGAGGGATGGACGCAGAAGCAACGGCGGGGGCAGATGCAGACGGGGAACCGGGCCTGGCGAGTGTTTGCCGGGCTGGCGAGTGTTTGCCGGGCTGGTAAGTGTTTGCCGGGCTGGCGAGTATTTGCCGGGCTGGCGAGTCGCTCGCTGCAGCTCCGGCCATGGAGCAGCCTCGGTGCAAAAGTCAAGGACCGTCAGAGGCGTCGAAAGCGTTGTGCCGCTGCTGTTGTGCCAGTGTCTCTGTGCCGAATTCACCCTGATGACCGGCATGGATTAGCCTGCGGCTCGGTACATCCTGGAGGACAACAAGAAGTAAGTAAGAAGCACTGGGTAGGAGCGGTGGAAGATAGTGGCTTTCAAATGGGAGTGGTTGGAGAAAGTATCCTGCTTGCCTGCTAGATTTTCACTTACTGTAACTGCAGGAAAAATGTTCCCGATGTTGGGGAAGTTCTGAACCAGGTTAAGAATAAAGGGTAGGCCAGTTAGGACTGAGATGAGGACAAGCTTTCTTCACCCAGAGAGTTGTGAATCTGTGGAACCTCTGCCACAGAAGGCAGTGGAGGCCAATTCCCTGGATGTTTTCAAGAGAATTACATTTAGCTCTTGGAGCTAGCGAAATCAAGGAATATAGGGAAAAAACAGGAAAGAAGTACTGATTTTAGATGAACAGCCATGATCATATGGGTCGAAGGGCGGAATGGCCTATTCATCATGATCACTGCTGGCTCGAAGGGCCGAATGACCTATTCCTGCACCTATTTTCCATGTTTCTATGCTTGAGTATATGGCAATGAAACTCGATCACTTGATTTTGAAGCATTCATGCATGGTGGAGGTATAATGTAGTCATAGAGTGATACAGTGTGAAAACAGGCCCTTCGGTGCAACTTGCCCACACCCGCCAACATGTCCCAGCTACACTACCTGCTTTTTGTCCAGTCGAGAGCATGCTGACCGGTTGCATCGTGGCTTGGTTCGGCAATTTGAGCGCCCTGGAAAGGAAAAGACTACAAAAAGTAGTAAACACTGCCCAGTCCATCATCGGCTCTGACCTTCCTTCCATCGAGGGGATATATCGCAGTCGCTGCCTCAAAAAGGCTGGCAGTATCATCAAAGACCCACACCATCCTGGCCACACACTCATCTCCCTGCTACCTTCAGGTAGAAGGTACAGGAGCCTGAAGACTGCAACAACCAGGTTCAGGAATAGTTACTTCCCCTCAGCCATCAGGCTATTAAACCTGGCTCGGACAAAACTCTGATTATTACCAACCACTTTCTGTTATTTGCACTATCAGTTTATTTATTCATGTGTGTATATATTTATATCATGGTATATGGACACATTTATCTGTTTTGTAGTAAATGCCTACTATTTTCTGTGTGCTTAAGCAAAGCAAGAATTTCATTGTCCTATACAGGGACACATGACAATAAACTCACTTGACACTTGACTTGACTTGACCTGTCCTAATCATGTATCAGTCTAACTGTTTCTTAAATGTTGGTATAGTCCCTGCCTCAACTATCTCCTCTGGCATCTTGTTCCATACACTCACCATCCTTTGTGTGGAAAAGTTACCCCTTAAAAAGTTACTTCTTAAAAATACTTCAAACAATAAAACATTGAAATCATACATCTACAATGCACTAAAAACATGATTTGAATACACCAACTTTCAAAAAGTCCCTACCGTGGGAGGGGGACACCTCCCTCCCACACCTTTCCCCCCTCGTTTGCTCCACTCCCTCACCAGTTATCCCCAACGCCAGTGATCGTTCAGCCCCTCCACTTTCAAAAACGCTCTGTGGCCCCTGGTTCAGACAGAGAGCACTGCCAGATGTGAGTGTGGAACTGAGGCCAGTTGTCCGTGATGTCTGGATCCTAATGCTCAGCTCTTCTTGTTTTGGAGTCGGCTAATGTTATTAATTTGTAATTAACCTGAGTTGACATTAGTTGACAAAACCTTAATTTATTAATCCTGAATATACAATACAATACAATACAAATTTATTGTCATTTGAGCCTCAGTGAGACTCAAACGACATTTCGTTTACACAGCCATACAAACAAAGACAATGTCCTACAGACATACACACAATTAAATTCACACAAACATCCATCACAGTGAACCCACTGTGATGGAAGGCAAAGTCTTTTCTCTCCCCTGCTCTCAATTTCTTTCCCGATGTCCAAGCCCCAGGCGGGTGATGATAAGTCCCACGGCCATTTTCGGCCGCGTGGGGCGATTTACGGCCCCGCTCCCGGTCTGAAAGTACAAGGTTGGAACCCCCACGGGCGATGGTGAGTCCCACGGCCATTAAGCCGCGCCAGGTGATGTACGGTCCTGGTCCGGGTCGTTCCAACCCCGCGACACGGGTTGGAGAAGTCGCGTTGCGGGAGCTCCGGGAAGCGGTCTCTCTCTCCCCCCGGACCCGCGAGCTCCCGATGTCCCAGTCCTCCAGACCTGCGGCTGCGTTGCTGGAGCCTCCGAGCCCCAGGAGTCGAGTCGCAGCAGCAGCGAGTCACCACCGCTCCCTACGCTCCGAGGCCGGCCAGCCCCACGATGGTGAGTAGTCCCGCCCTCCGCAGTCTCCCGAGCCCCCGGGTCGTTCAGGCTGGAGGCCGCTCCACGGTGCTAGGCCCCAACGACAACGGAGACCCGACAGGGAAAAGGTCGGGTCTCCCAGACAGGAAAGAGATTTTAATTAGTTTCCTCCTGCCCCCCCCGCCCCCCACATATACACATTTAAAACTAGTATTAAAAAACACCAAACACTGCATTTAACTAGACAAAAAATAAAAAAAAGACAGACAGGCTGTAGGGGCCGCTGCAACGGGTGAGTCGCGCCGCCCAACAAGGGGGATGAGATAAGTGTAATATTAAAATGACATGCAAGGTATCAGGCTGTCTGACACAACATACAGCCCTGATAACCCATTATTTCCTTCAGTTAAATATTGGGAATGTAGCAATATTGTCATTTGCCACTCAACTTTTATGTTTGTTTACCTCCCTGACTATTTCTAACCCCCCCCCCCCCCCAAATTCCTTTGACAGGTTGAAAAGAAATGTCCCCATTCTCGTTGTTTTATCAATTGAACACGTGGATGAACATCCTCAAGGAGTGTAATCAGATGGAAACTGATTCAGATGCGATATTAAAGAGCTTGTTCAAAGACGGGGCATATTTTAAAGGAGTGACAGAGATACTTGCAGGGGAATGTGTGAAGAGGTGGTTATTATTTGTCTTTAGTTTTAACTTGAACCAGGACATCTGAAGATTCAAAGTTTAATATAGTAATTGTGCTGATACTGACTCCAATCAACCACCTAATGAATATCATCCATTCCTGAGGTTTTATTTTTCTGATGCCATTTAAACTTCACTTGGATTTCAATCACTTCAATGTAAAAGTAATTAGGAATGGGGAGCATTGGAACAGAAATTTGCCCTTGGTATATATTAACTGTGATATAATAATGTATGCATGTTGGTAGTTGCAATCAAAACAAAGATCTTTTTATCATTGTTGTGTTATGAATACCACAGAAAATATTATGTACTCTCAAGATCACATTTAATTGAATAATATTGCCTAGATATATAGTTATTGGACTTTGCATTTCAGCAAAGTCCCAGCTGAGAGGAAGACAGCAAAATACTGAAAATATTGGGAGTGAAAATGACATCTGGACAGATTGTTAGGAAAATAAAGGAAATGGTAACAGAACACTTATACAGTTGAGTGAGTATAATTTTATGGATGAGAAATTGTGTTCAACCAATTGATGACTTCTTTGACAAATTAACTAGCATGTTAGATAACAAGGAAGCCAATGGATGTAGCAAATTTTGTTATACAAAATTTGGTCCATGAAGTGCCCCATAAAAGATTACCGCATTAGATAAGCACCTGTGGACTTGAACGTAATACATTAAGTCCAGGGGATCAGATATGGGGCTTTATGTGTGGGCCAGATATATTGTCAATGCAGAGGGGCTATGAGCAAGGCCAAGTGTGCATACAGAGTCAAGGTATGGAATAGTACTAGTTGTGCAGTCAAAGCTGGAGCAATGGGAATGTTCAGCACTGGGAACCTAAGCTGGTAGCAGCTATGATCAGGATAGAATAGGGGGGCAGGTGTAAAGCTGGACTCAGGGTCAGGAATGAGAGAAGGTATGCAACTGGAGTCAGGGCCAGGGTCAGAAGTAGCGCCAGGTGTGCAGTGAGACCCAGGATTATAATCTGATTTTCATACATGAAAATACTATGTGCTGCACCTGTTCATCAGAAACGGTCTTTACTGTGGAATGTAATTATGTAATGTAACCAGACTGTTAAACCACTTCCTTCCACAGGCTGTGAGGCTGCTAAACCTGATTCTGCTGCTTTTGCACTGACAATTTAATAACTGTCACTGAGTAATAACTCTGGCACTGGCTCAGGCCACTTAACTCAGCTGCCCTGGACATTTTATGACTGATTTTACTTGTATTTTTAATGTTGCTGTTTTTTACCTGCACTTTTTAAAAAACTATTCGTACAGTTTTATCAGGAACTGGATTGGTTTTTTTTAATCGTTTTTATTTTATGCGTGAAATGTTTCCGTTTTTATGTGCGATGCTACAGTATTCCCTGGGAAACGTCTTCTCATTTTGCACTGTACAACTGTTGCTTTGCAAGATGACAATAATGGATGATAATAATGATAATGATAATGATTAGGAATGTCATTTACCCTAAACTTATTCATAGCTAATCCAATTTAAACCATAAATATTGCATTCAAGTGTAAGTTAAAAGACTTGCTACAGTATTACCAGATTGCACAATTTCAAGCTGAAAAATGCAAAAGCTCTGTACTAATGGGAGAGGGGACACCCCCCTCCCACACCCTCTCCCCCTCCTCAGTCGCTACGCTCCCTTGGGCTTGGTCTCTTGCAATTTCTCACTCCCAACTTTCACCCAATGAAGGCAGCCCTGTGATACTCCGTTGCACTTCAGGCATTTGGAAGGAAGCCAACAGGTAATGATACAGGTAGAGATCTCTGTAACCTCCCTCCTTCCCACTGCTAAAGTCAACAGCACCCACTTCGTAGAAGCTCCCACACGCAGTCACTGCTCATTCACACCCCGGTCTCCAGCTCGGACGGAGCTCAAGCTTTCATCTCACCTGATCAAGGAACGGATTAACTGATTCAGCAGACACCTTTCTGAGGTACAAAGACCTACAGGTATGTAGATAAACTGACTCGGTAAATGTAAAAATTGTCTCTAGTGTGTGTCAGGTAGTGTTAATGTGCGGGGATCGCTGGTTGGCACAGACCCGGTGGGCCGAAGGGCCTGTTTCCGCGCTGCATCTCTAAACTAAACTAAACTAAACTCTTGCCGAGTGGCACAATCTGACTCAGGGCTGCAAGCAAGCGGCAACGATAAAATCTAGGTCATAGTCACAGAGTGACAGAGTCATCGAGCCACAGTGTGGAAACAGGCCCTTCAACCCAAGTTGCCCACATCAACCAACATGTCCCATCTACACTAGTCCCACCTGCCCGCGTTTGGCCCCGCGATACCTGTCCTATCCATGTAACTGTCCAAGTGTCTTTTAATTGTTGTAGTCCCTGTCTCAACTACCTCCTCTGGCAGCTCGTTCCATAAACCCACCACCCTTTGTGTGAATAAGTTACCCCTCAGGTTCCAATTAAATATTTCCCGCCTCACCTTAAACCCATGTCCTCTGGTTCTTGATTCCCCTACTCTGGGCAAGAGATTCTGTATATTCATCGACCTATTCCCCTGGTGATTTTATACACCTCTATAAGATCCCTCATTCTCCTGCGGTGCAAGAAATACATTCCTAGCCTGCCCCAACCTCTCCCTGTAGCTCAGACCCTCGAGTCCTGGCAACATCCTCATAAATCTTCTCTGCGCTCTCTCCAGCTGAATCCTCAACTTTCTGTGTTGGATTTGGTGTAACAGACCACGATAAAACCAATACTTTCATTGATGACTAAAAGATACAGCATCGAAACAGCCCGTTCACACTAGTTCTATGTTATTCCACTTTCTCATCCCCTCCTTACACACTAGAGGGGCAATTCACTTACAAACCCGCAATTCTTTGGAGTGTGGGAGGAAACCGGTGCACCCGGAGAAAACCCACACGGTCACAGGCAGAACGTAGAAGCTCCATGCAGTCAGCACCCGTAGTCAGGTTTGAACACTGGTCTCTGGCGCTGTGAGGCAGCAGCTCTACCCGCTGCGCCACCGTGCCACCCTCTGGTTTCCTCCCACATCCCAAAGACGGGCGGGTTTGTAAGTTAATTGTCCCCCTCGCGTGCAGGGAGTGGAAGAGAAAATGGGATAACATAGAACTAGTAATCAACAGTCGGCACAGACCCGATCGGCCGAAGGGCCTGTTTCAACACTGTGTCTTTAAATTGCAACACACAGGAATGCAAGAGTTTGGAGAGAATGCAGAGAATATTTATGTGGACGTTGCAGGACTCGAGAGTTTGAGGTGCAGAAAGTGGTTGAACCGGCTCAGACTCTGCTAATTAGAATGCAGGAAGATTAAGGCAGGCAACGTCAGGTTGTAAATATATTCATCTGCCAAAGATAAGAACATATTATTATTCAATGATATGCAATGATATTACAAGGATAAAATTAAGATAAAAAAAGATAAGATACAAGTGACATTTTTTTTTTTTTTTTTTTAATCAAAAAATGTATTCAATTATTAAAAATAATATTTACACTACAATAAAACAAGCCAGAACCCACCACCATAAAACAATACAAACATGTATCCATAATAAACTACTATACACCTATGTTACAATCCTTATTGAGGATACATTCAACACCCTGCGGAGCCCAGCGGTCCCGGAACTCCCTCAGGGTGCCCGTGGACAGGGCGTATTCCCTTTCTAACCCCACCCGGGCACGGACGTAACCCCGGAAA